>NC_043967.1:29329244-29441744 GCF_902148855.1 Sphaeramia orbicularis
ACAAAGCAGTAATATTTTAAGTTTCTGATAACACATTTTTAGGAGGGGTCCAGGTCCATGGGTTAGACTAGTCCTGTTGTAATAGGTGATAAGAGGCAAGAAGATAAAATGATGTAAAAGATGTAACAAAGATATTCAATTCAATTCAGTTTTATTTGTAAAGCCCTATATCAGAACAAGGTTGCCTCACAGGGCTTTACAGAATTAGTTGGATTTGAAAACCAACAACAGTCAAATAAACGGCAGATGAAGGAAATGGATTAATGTTATATTAATGTAATATTGCAGACAAGGCTGGGGGAATCAGCTGTATTTTCACTGTATTGTTTTTTGTTTTAATTTTATTTGATCCTCAGTTCTGTGTGGAGTTTGCATGTTCTCCCCATGTTTGCGTCAGTTCTCTCTAGGTCAGTGGTTCCCAACCTTTTTTGGCTCGTGACCCCATTTTAACATCACAAATTTCTGCCGACCCCAGACATTCAAAACAGAGACTTTTTTTTTTGCTAAAATTAATTTGTTTTTGATCATGTAATTGTTTGCTATTCTATGTTGCAAATAAATTTTAATTTAGATGACATTTAGTCTATATAATGTATATTTATTATGGACGGAGGCAGAAAAGCCAGGTGTAGATTACTGCACAAAGTGAGAATTTGATTTTCCTTGGTCAGGATATGTACAGTCAGTCCAGCTTGGATTTACAAGGCTGACAATTAATACTGAAAAAAAAAAGAACTCAAACTATGAATTATGAAAGAGCTGCAGCATCTGAAACTGACCACATTTAACAGATAAACAGAACCACAGTGCTTCAGTTTCAGCTTCAGAATTTGTCATGTCTTTTATGTATTGGGATTGTCTATTTCAACTCACCATATATTTTTCATTAGGAAGTTTTTTTTGTTGTTGTTTCATCAATTACTAGAAATTTCAGGCAACCCCATTTGAATTCCAGGTGACTCCACATGGGGTCCTGAACCCAAGGTTGAAAAACACCCCAGCTTCCTCCCTCCATCCAAAGACACGCACTGATAGGTTAATTGGTTGAGCTAAAATTGCCCATAGGTGTGAATGTGAGGTTGTTCGTCTTTAAATGTCAGCCCTGTAATGAACTGGTGACTCGTCTAGGATGTACCCCTCCTTCACCCATAGGTAGCTGGAATAGGTTGCGCAAATGTCTCGAGAATAAAGCATTCAGAAGATGACCGACTGATTGAAGTTCAGTTAACTTTACACACATATGCTGTTGAAATGTCCATCAAAAGCCAACTTTGTGTGAACACAGTTTTAAACCAAATATTTTCTAAAGATTTAAAGTTTGCTATTTTAGGTGTAATCCCAGAAAGTTTAGAGAGAAATAAACGAAAATACCTCTTGCGAATTTTATTAGCGAGCAGCCATTAAACGCATCACTATCAAGTGGTTGAAACCTGAACCTCCCACATATAACATTTGGATTGAGAAAGTGAGGGAAATCTACAGGGGTTGGACAAATAATGGAAACACCTTAAAAAATCAACAAAATATAATTTAATATGGTGTAGGTCCGCCTTTTGCGGCAATTACAGCCTCATTCTCCGAGGTATTGATTCATACAACTTGTGAATTGTTTCCAAAGGAATTTTAAGCCATTCTTCAGTTAGAATACCCTCCAACTCTTTTAGAGACGATGGCGGTGGAACTCAACATCTTACTGATCTCTAAAACTGACCATAAATGCTCAATAATGTTGAGGTCTGGGGACTGTGCCGGCCATACGAGATGCTCAACTTCATTAGAATGTTCCTTATGCCATTCTGTAACAATTTTAGCTGTATGGATTGGGGCATTATCATCTTGAGGTGAAGGTGTTTCCATTATTTTGTCCAACCCCTGTATCAGATGGAGCAAATTACAAATGTACTTAGAATTCAGGGAGCGCTGTTTACAAAGAGATGGAGTCCCATGATTAAGCTTTTAATGCAATAAGAATTCAGAAGTGGTTGTATACACGTGTGTTTTTTGTCATGTATGTTTCATTTGTGATTAATTGTAATCAATATGTACTGCAGATATCATTTTTTTCTTTTTTGTTTTCTTTTTTCTATATGGGGATGTTTGATTAGATATGTTAATGTATGTCAAATGTCTTGTATATTTGTATGCGCAAAACTAAATAAAACTTAAGTCTAAAAAAAAAAAAAAAAAAAAAAAAAAAGACAACTGTGTACTTTCACACCCTTTTCAGAGTCTGTACTTTTTCTGGGGACTTTTACTGTGGACTCCTGGTGTCTCTACACTGCAGGAGATGCTCTGGAGAAAGTAAATAATGTAGTGTTTCCTGGTGAGTTTTCTTTATGAACTCCTATCCCATCAGAGGACAGCTCTTTCTTTCTTTCTCTCTCTGTACTGGGCCCAATCAGGTTGACAAGAGCACTGCTGCCATGGTGCAATATTGAAGAGATGGTAAAGGAACAGAGGGAAGGAATTCCCACATCATCCGCCCTCACACAACACTGACTTCTTTTTTCTTTGTCACTATCATTTCATCCCTGGATGGACAGATCTTCACATAGCCCTTAAATTGAAAGGACCAAAGCTAAAAAGTGTCATCCACAGACAGATATCGTGGGCAGATTTAACGCTGCCTGGTTAATGATGCCAGAATGTGCATTAGCATACATGCAACATGCACATGATTTGATTTGCAGAGCAGACAGGAATTAGATTTAGGCACATTTTGATTTGATTTCAACAGAAACAGGCAGGACGGGGAAGCGTCCGAGTCCAACAGGAAATGAAACAACTACACTTATCTGAAGAACAAAGCAAACCTCACATCAGCTGTTTCCACCAGTACGTCAACTGGCAACAGCCCTGAAAGTAGACGATGAAAAAGAAACGGTGTGTGTAGAATGTGACATATCCTGTCAAACACTGAACATAAAGAAGAGCTCTGGCAGTGGGAGAGAAGCAGTGGCAGTTTGATCTGTGTTTACACCTCTGACAGGGAGACAATGTGCATCGCTTTATATTTCACATCAGTTTACTCTGACAGCAGTAAACTTTTAATAAGAAGAAATCCATGCATTGCAAAACCACGTCTTAACAAGGCTCATTGTTAGCTTTGAAGATTTACTTTCCCCATAACAACTCTTGACGTTTCTCTACAAAACCACCACCCACGGTTCAAAAGGATATGTTCCTTCAAAGGTGGAACAGGCTCCTTTTAAGTGTTGGGGTTCAGAGACATTTTAATAACCTTTTATCAAAGGTTAATGGTCAAATAATGGAGAAAAGTTGGACCTGGGTGTGATGAAAGGGTGACATGTTCAGTCAGGATAGACTCCAGTACCCAGAGAGAGAAAGAAAGAAAGGCAGAAAGAAAGAGAGACAGAAAGAAAGACAGGCAGACAGAAACAGACAGACAGAAAGAAAGATAAAGAGAAGAAAGACAGAAAGAAAGACAGGCAGAATGAAAGAAAGACAGAATGAAAGAAAAACAGAATGAAAGAAAGACAGAAAGAAAGACAGACAGAAAGAAAGAAAGACAGGCAGAAAGAGCAAAAGAAAGAAAGACAAAGAAAGAAAGAGACAGACAGAAAGAACGAAAGAAAGACAGAAAGAAACACAGGCAGAAGATAAGGAGAAAGAAAGAACAAACAAAAGAAATTAATTGAATTTAATTCAATGAAATAAAATTCCGTGGGTAAAAAAAACTTTCCTTCATCCTTAACTTTCCCTGAAAAAAGTTGGGTGGGATTTTTCAGATTCACCTGGAATTCTTGGGGGCGGGGCTTTGAGCTGAGGAGACCTGATTGGTGGACCACACTTGCAGCGTTCCACACTTACATCCACCCACAGTGTTTTAGCCAGTGTGCATCTGCAAACTGGTTTATTCCAAAATGGAGCAAAAGAAGAGAAGTTATGAGAAGTGGACGGACGACAAGGTCCTCTGAGCGTATTCAGGAAGTTCCTACAAGTTTTCGTCTGTGCATTCATGTATTCAGCAAATACACTGTAAAGAGCCTGGACCTCACTGAACATATGCCAAATATTGTCAAAAGAGCTGGACTTTGAGTTGATGACTTGAAACGAATGAGCCTGATTTGAATACATTCCGCAGAAGTTTGAGGTTTTAAACACAAACCACATCTGAATTGTCCATTTAACATAATAAGTTGCATTAAAACAGGTTAAATCTGTATGTGACTTAGGGCCCAGTGTCCAATTTTTATGTGATATCCATGTGACATATGAATAAAAGATCAGATTTGGTTCTCTTTTTCCATCCGTGTGACTGTAGCTGAATTTTATCAGAGGATTTCTGTGTTTTCCAGAATACGGTGTGTGATTTGTAATGGAGTTTTTCATTCATAAAGTATGGGCAGATGGCACATTTGGACAGGATTAAGACCCAGATGAGGTAAATACTAGTAAAACCAGTCTCAGGCAAATAGGGATAAGGGACATTTCTTGGAATTCATGCTGCATTTCTCAAAATTTAAACCAAACTTTGCACTCAAAACTAAAATCTTAACACTAGAGACACACTTTGCCGTTACACAAAAATAAATGAAATATAAAACACTACACAAATGGTATCATTTTCAGGTTTCAATCATTCGTTTTCTGAACTCATTTTATCCTCACTAGGGTCACTGGAGCCTATCCCAGTTACCTGTGGGTGAAGGTGGGGTACACCCTGGATGAGTCGCCAGTTCATCGCAGGGCTGACATATAGAGATGAACAAACAATCTCACATTCACACCTATGGGCAATTTTTTAGGTTGATCAATTAAGCTATCAGTGCATGTATTTGGTGGAGGGAAGAAACGAGAGAGAACCCACACAAACACGGGGGAAAAAAATGCAAACACAGTGAGGAATCGAACCCAGAACCTTCTTGATGTGAGGTGGCAATTCAGTGTATGTGTTGAATTTTTTTTTTTTGTTGTTGAATTTTAATATAATACATGTGTCATATATTATATTTGTGTCTAAGTTTGATCATATGATAATTGGTTAATGTTCTGTCGAGCTCATAACTAAACAAGAAAAGCACTCGGAGAGCGCAGACCTCCGCCAAGAGAGATCTGCACCCCCCTTTCATTTTGTTCATTATTGTCTTCATTTTTCTTCATTTTGTTTTATATTCATTTTTGTTCACTTTGTTCAATATTTTCTTTGTTTTTGGTCATTTTGTTTTTTGTTTTTTTTTTTCATTTTTCTTCATTTTCTTCATTATTTCTTAATTTTTCTTCATTGTGTTCTTATATTCATTTTTCTTAATTTTTTTCAACATTTATAGTTTCTTCATTTTTGTGCATTTTGTTCATTATTTCCTTCCTTTGTGTTCATTTAATTTTTGTATTTTCTTCATTTTAGTGCATTTTGTTCATTACTTTCTTTATTTGTGTTCATTTTATTTTTGTATTTTCTTCATTTTTGTGCATTTTGTTCATTATTTCCGTCATTTGTGTTCATTTAATTTTTTATATTTTCCTCATTTTTGTGCATTTTGTTCATTCATTCATTCATTCATTTTCTGAACCCGCTTTATCCTCACTAGGGTCACGGGGGTCGCTTGGAGCCTATCCCAGCTACATAAGGGCGAAGGCGGGGTAAACCCTGGACAAGTCGCCAGTTCATCGCAGGGCTGAACATATAGAGACAAACAATCACTCTCACATTCACACCTATGGGCAATTTAGATTAACCAATTAACCTATTAGTGCATGTTTTTGGATTGTGGGAGGAAGCTGGAGTACCCAGAGAGAACCCACGCAGACACAGGGAGAACATGCAAACTCCACACAGAAAGGTCCCACCCCCCGTCGACTGGTGTTGGAATCGAACCCAGGACCTTCTTGCTGTGAGGCACGAGTGCTAACCACTGCACCACCGTGTCGCCCACGCATTTTGTTCATTATTTTCTTTATTTGTGTTCATTTAATTTTTGTATTTTTGTCATTTTTGTGCATTTTGTTCATTATTTTCTTCACTTGTGTTCACTTTATTTTTGTATTTTCTTCATTTTTGTGCATTTTGTTCATTATTTCCGTCATTTGTGTTCATTTAATTTTTATATTTTCATCATTTTTGTGCATTTGTTCATTTTTTCCTTCATTGTGTTCATTCTGATGATGTGAGTCCACTCCTCCTACTGATTGGACCAAACCCCACCCCCGATCACCACAAAAATTTAATAATTTCTTCCCTATGCCAGTATCAACACTTCCTGAAAATTTCATGAAAATCTGTCCGTAACTGTTTGAGTTATCTTGCTAACAAACAAACAAACAAACTTGCACACAAAGCAAAGCGATCACAATACAAAACAGCAACCAAAAAAAAAACCCCAAAAAAACACGAAAACAACAGAAAAAAGACAAACAAACAAAAAGAATTCCCAAAACCATAGAATATTGTCAGTTTTGTTTTACATGATATGTTATAATTATTTCCAGGTAAGTAAAGACATATGGGTTGAATTTTAATATAATACATGTCTCATATACTATATTTGTGTTGAAGTTTGATCATTTGATAATTGGTTAATGTTCTGTCGAGCTCATAACTAAACAAGAAAAGCACTCGGAGAGCGCAGACCTCCGCCAAGAGAGATCTGCACCCCCCTTTCATTTTGTTCATTATTGTCTTCATTTTTCTTCATTTTGTTTTATATTCATTTTTGTTCACTTTGTTCAATATTTTCTTTGTTTTTGGTCATTTTGTTTTTATATTTTTTTTTCCTTTTTCTTCATTTTCTTCATTATTTTCTTAATTTTTCTTCATTGTGTTCTTATATTCATTTTTCTTAATTTTTTTCAACATTTATAGTTTCTTCATTTTTGTGCATTTTATTCATTATTTCCTTCATTTGTGTTCATTTAATTTTTGTATTTTCTTCATTTTTGTGCATTTTGTTCATTATTTTCTTCACTTGTGTTCACTTTATTTTTGTATTTTCTTCATTTTTGTGCATTTTGTTCATTATTTTCTTTATTTGTGTTCATTTTATTTTTGTATTTTCATCATTTTTGTGCATTTTGTTCATTTTTTCCTTCATTTGTGTTCATTCTGATGATGTGAGTCCACTCCTCCTACTGATTGGACCCAAACCCCACCCACGATCACCACAAAAATTGAACAATTTCTTCCTTATGCCAGTATCAACACTTCCTGAAAATTTCATGAAAATCTGTCCGTAACTGTTTGAGTTATCTTGCTAACAAACAAACAAACAAACAAACTCGCACACAAAGCAAAGTGATCACAACACAAAACAGCAACCAAAAAAAAAAAAACCAAAAAAAAAAAACACGAAAACAACAAAAAAAAGACAAACAAACAAAAAGAATTCACAAAACCATAGAGTACTGTCAGTTTTGTTTTACATGATATGTTATAACTATTTCCAGGTAAGTAAAGACATATGGGTTGAATTTTAATATAATACGTTTCATATATTATATTAGTGTCTAAGTTTGATCATTTGATAATTGGTTGATGTTCTGTCGAGCTCATAACTAAACAACATGCTTTCATGACAAAAGGTCAAAATTACCCAAATCTCACAGTTTCATGGAGGAATGTGTGTGATTCCTCCGACACAGTCTGCGTATCCATGTTGGATGCCCTTCGGCTCCGGTGCCACACACAATCAGTGGAGTGGGGTGGATTCATGGGATGGCACCGGCTGCCACATTTGTTCCTCCTGTCACCAGCAGCAGGAGACGTCTCATAAATGGAGTGGGCTGAGGATGTCAGAGCGCATCCGTCTTGTCATACAGAAACGTTCAGGTCTGCCTTCCCACCGACGCCGGCGCCTCATCAGTACTGGGTGTCAGTGACAGGGGTCAGGACCTGCACTGAATACAGCTCAGGGATGGGTCTACATAAGAAAACCACATCACATACCAGTTTTCAGAGTCACATTTGCATTTTCAGTTTGTCTTGATGTGAATGCGTGCTGAGTTTTATTTTAATTAACCCATAAAGACACATATACACCAGTGACCAAAAGCATCTACTGATCTAAAATGTTTAAGAACTTCAGAGCTGCTAATCCTATCAATACATGTAAATAATTGGTGTAAAATAGAGTTTGTCGTCTTTTCATGGTCATCAGATATGTTGGGTTAGGGTGGTTGGTATGATGACCCTCAAATACAGTCTCAGCGTGATATCATGAATTATGTACAAATAACATGACACTTCTAATTGATTTAATTAATTATCTGTAGGGTTAGGATTAGGGGTAGAGGTAGGGTTAGGGTTTGTTTTAGGGTTAGGGTTTGTTTTAGGGTTAAAGGTAGGTTTAGGGTTAGGGTTTGTTTTAGGGTTATGGTTTGGGTTAGGGGTAGGGTTAAGGTTTGCTTTAGGGGTAGGGGTAGCGTTAGGGTTTGTTTTAGGGTTATGGTTTGTTTTAGGGTTAAGGGTAGACTTAGGGGTAGGTTTAGGGTTAGGGTTTGTTGTAGGGTTAAGGTTTGTTTTAGGATTAGGGGTAGGGTTAGGGTTTGTTTTAGGGTTAGGGTTTGTTTTAGGGTTAAGGGTAGGTTTAGGGTTAGGGTTTGTTTTAGGTTTAGGATTAGGGTTAGGGTTTGGTTTGGAGTTAGGGTTAGGGTTTGTTTTAGGGTTAGCTGTTCCGGATATGTAAACCGGAGATCTTGGCGTACATTGACACATGATCAAATGGAGCTGAATAACAGGTGAGAGGATGAAAGGTGTACATATAGCACACCAAATGCCATAGGAACTGGCTTGACATACACCACAATTTCATGAGATTCTTTTGATTAAAGTACATAATCAGAATAAATATAGGAAAATTCAGGATTCTCACTGAAAAAAATGCAAAATGGAGAGGGGATGTAGGGATAAAAACATATTTGAGAACTGCCACAATAGTAGCTCTGGGTCTTTATGGGGTTAAACTCAAGCCTCTAATGCTTTCAGTTGGATCCTGAGCCATTTCTAAAACAAACAAAGTGTTCTTCTTCCTCCTCTCTTTTTTTTTTCTTTTCATTCTTGCTGCTGGAAGTTCATAAAAAGCAGACTTTCACTGTCAGGTTAATTGAGGAACTGTAAAATACTACTGCTACTGCTGTTGCATTTATAGCAAGTGATTTTTGTTTTTTTAGAACAAAACAATTATTCCTGCAGATATTAAGTATGACTGGGCTTGACTTGAACTGTTGGAGTAATAATAACCTGATTCTGCTGCACTAAAGTCACATCCTGATTAATTAGCTCTGGTCTGCGCTCTTTCACCTATCTTTGGCAGAGACATGGGGGGTGCACCATATGGCTCCACTGCAGCCTGGGGCTACTGGCTTTATGAGGATGGTAAATCAATGTGGCATTCAGTACATATGTACTTTTCTACTAATTCATGATGTGAGCATCACTTTTGTTTTTTATTGTAGAATGTTGACCTTCCATCTTTAAATCCCTTTAACCCTCCGGTATCCGGGTGTGCTTTTTAGGCACACTTTGCACTTCTCGTTAAAAAACTTCATATTATTTTTACAATTTAAATAAGGTTAGAATTCAAAAGTTGTTCATTTGTGCATGATCTTTAAAATTCTGGCCACCAACTTAAATTTGCACATTGTAAACAAAAGAAAAATACAAGACTGCATCTGTCTCCCAAGTGTGCCTAAAACGCATTATTTCTTCCATTATAACCACTGTTTTTGATCCAAAAGCCATTAAGGCATAAATCCTGCTTTTACTGATATCTGGGCTTCATTTGAGAGGTGAGGGTCTAAATGAATTTATTAACGTTGTTAATGTTGCTGTTAATCACTGACATATGCCAGGCTGCAAAAATCAAATAATATGTAATCCAATTTTTATGTAGTATTTTGGAAAAAAAAAAAAAAAAAAGACATATTTTGTGTTTTTTGCATCAAAAAATGTGGTGACATCATGATGAAAAGAGATCCTTTAAAAGGTTAAAAAAAATCTAAAATGAATGATTATTTTATATGTATGATTAGGGCTGACCTTGATTTACAAAAATAAAATCAAAGTAGAGCAGAAAAATAAATCAATATATAATATTTAATAGTTTGATTTATAGGTGTGCATTTTACGCACACTTGGTGACAGATGCTAGTATTTTTGAGCATTTGACCAGGCGCCAAAAATAATAATGCAAATTAACCGATGTTGGAGTTAATCATTGACATATGCCAGGATGAAAAAATCAAATAATATGTGATCCAATTTTTCTGTAGTATATTGAAAAAATTTTCATTTTTTGTTTTTTTTTATGCATCAAAAAAAAAAAGGTTTGTTTACATTACAAACATGACATTTAAAGGGTTAAAAAAAATGTGACAGTTATTGAGTATTTGGTATTTTTTATTTATGGCTCAAGTTGATGAAATAGAGAAAAGTGTAAAAGAATTAAAAACAAACTGTATGAACATTTTTTGACATTATTCCACAAGTGTGCCAAAAAGGCACACTTGGTGCTTAGTAAGGGCCTTGGTGGACAGGATACCAGAGGGTTAATGGTCTTTTGCAAACTTTTCTGAAAGCGACTCCTTTGTCTATTTACCTCTTTCTTATCTTCTTTACCTTTTATTCTATTTTTACTATCTGTTTTTATGTTGTTTTTTTTTGTTCATAGTTTGTATTTTGCTTGAAATTGGTTAAGAAGAGAATAAATAAAATAAACATAGAAGCTGAATTGTTCTGGAGTTGCATCTGCTGCTGCTTCTCTATCCATCACTATCAGTGCATTATATGATAATTGGTTATTATCCAAGCTGCAGTGTGAAATGATGATTACTGAGATATATTTATTGCCTGTAATCTGATTACCACGTTAAATATGAACCATCTAATGCAGGGGCGTCAAACTCATTTTGGTTCAGGGGCCATATTTAGCCCAATTTGATCTCAAGTGGGCCAGACCAGTAAAATAATGACTTAATAACCTATAAATAATAACAAATCCAGGTTTTTCTTTTTGTTTTAGTACAAAAAAAACCCAATTATGAAAATATTTACACTTTACAAAAAAGATGTGAATAACCTGAAAAAACAGAAATTTCATTTGAAAAATTAGTGCAATTTTAACAATATTATGCCTCGACTTATTATTTATACATGTACATTACACACAATGTTGCATAAACATTTGGTAACAGGCAGAATATTGTTAAAATTTTGGAGTTTGGAACTAAAATTTGAACAATTTCTACAATATTCCATCTCTTATTATTAACACAACTACAGATCACAGTGGATCCATAAATGCACAAAACAGGCAGAATATTGTTCAAATTGAACATTTCGGGTTGTTCATCTTTGTTTATATTTATGTATTTATTTGCATTTTATTGTGAAAGAATAGTTTTGTAAATGTAAATATTTCCACAGTGTAATGTTATTTTTTTCAATTAAATTTTTTCCACATAATTTTTCACAAAGAAAATTTGTAGTTGTCATTTGTGGGTTATTGTGTTGTTATTTTTACTGTAGATCACATTGGTCTGTATGTAGAACCTGAACCAAAATGATGTGGACAATCTGGACTGTTCAGGTTCATTTTTGCACTTTCATCCCACGGGCCGGAATGGAACCTTTGGCGGGCCAGATTTGGCCCCCGGGCCACATGTTTGACATCTGTGATCTAATGGAATCATAATAATGTTTATATATTCAAGTAAGTGCAGCTGAATAATAGGTGAGCACTCCTGCACCGAAAGAGCATTAAAACACAATCTATCTATCTATCTATCTATCTATCTATCTATCTATCTATCTATCTATCTATCTATCTATCTATCTATCTATCTATCTATCTATCTATCTATCTATCTATCTATCTATCTATCTATCTATCTATCTATCCATCCATCCATCCATCCATCCATCCATCCATCCATCCATCCATCCATCCATCCATCCATCCATCCATCCATCCATCCATCCATCCATCCATCCATCCATCCATCCATCCCCTCTCTCTCTCTCTCTCTCTCTCTCTCTCTTTCTCTCCTCTTTCTCTCTCTCTTTCTCCTTCTTCACAGGAAATTTGCCTGAGTAAAATTCACTTAAATTGAAGAGAATTTTCTTGCTGGAGGGGCTGCGGGGACACAGAGGCAAACCACCCCCACATTTTTTGGTCCTGTATGAAAATTACAACTTTTTGGAAAGCTGCTGGAATAAAAATAGAACAGATTTTGGGTTTTAAATTACAACAACCCACTCTTCCACTTTTGTTAGGAGATCTTCCTGACGATTTGACAATAAATGATAAATACCTCCTAAAAATTTTTGGTGCTGCAGCAAAAAAAAAACAATCACTCAAAAATGGCTTCAACTTGAGCCACCGGTACTAGAGGAATGGATGAAAATGGTCGATGAAATTCACAGAATGGAGAGGTTAACATTTATGCTGAGGCTGTAAGCTGAACTATGCACGAGAAGGTGGAACAAATGGATTAGTTTCTTTAAAGACAATTAATGTGTGGTTTGTCCCATAGTCCTGAGAGTGTTGCTCAAATTTGATTAAGTAACTTGATTTCTGCTTTATAACTGTAGCCATTATTATTTTTGCTTTTGGATTGAGACCAGATTCTATTGCTGAATGTTGTTTGTTTGGTTTGGTTTATGTATGGTAAATGTTAAAATAACTAATAAAAATTAAGTGTCAAAAAAAAAAAAACAAATGAAGAAAATTTTACTCTACTCAGATAACATTTGGTCCCTCTGTAAAAAGAGTAAAAGTTACTCTTTGGGTCAATGTAACTCAATATAGGTCAGTGGTTCCCAACCTTTTTTGGGCTCGTGACCCCATTTTAACATCATAAATTTCTGGCGACCCCAGACATTCAAAACAGGGACCTCTGTTTTTTTGCTAAAATTTATTTGTTTTTGATCATGTAATAGTTTGCTGTACTATGTTGCGAATAAACGTTAATTTTAGACAACATTTACTCTATACAATGTAAATTTGTACAGTCAGTCCAGCTTGGATTTACAAGGCTGACAATTAATACTCAACAAACAATAATTCAAACTATGAATTATGAAAGAGCTGCAGCATCTGAAACTGACCACAATGAACATTTGACAGATAAACAGTACCACAGTGCTTCAGAAGTCACTTTTCCATTGGACATTTACGCAAAACTATACCGATATTTACTAAATATTGAAAAACAGAAATGCGTAATGTTGGGTTTTCCATTAAATCACAAATGCGATGATTTGTTTATTTATTATCACGAGATGACACAAGAAGTCATTCCATAAACATGGCAATGATTCCATAAATATGGTGTTGATTTACAGATATATTCATTATTATTATATATTACCTCTCTGTCTCGTACTACATTTAAAAATGATCGGGTTTCCTGGTGTGTCCACACATAACACATCATGTTTCTTCTTCTTCTTCGCTTGTTGTAATGTACATCAACGTATGTTTTTTTAATTCACCTGACTCTAGTTGTGAAAAAAGATCTTTCCATTGCAGTTTTGCGTGATATATATCATTTGCGCTACCCCTGAAAAACTACCTCTTGCCAGCACAAAAACTTTTAATCAAAAAATGAGACTTTTGGCAAAACTAACATTTTTACATTAGGTACATTTTTGTGCGCAAGTTATGTTGCCCAATTTGAAGGTCAATGGAAAAGCGACTAGAATTTGTCATGTTTTTTATGTATTGTGATTGTCTCTCTCAACTCACCATATATTTTTCATTAGTAAGTATTTTTCTATTTTGATCAATAACTAGAAATTTCAGGCAACTCCATTTGAATTCCAGGCGACCCCATGTGGGGTCCCGACCCCAAGGTTGAAAAACACTGATATAGAGCCAAATTTACTCTTTTTGAGAAAAATACTTTTGACTCTGAAAAAAATGCTCAGTAATTTTTCCTGTGTTCTGTTAAAACTCTACCTTGGTACTAGCTTTGGATTCATGTTTCCAAGTATTTTTATTGTCTGAATAATAATAGAGAAGAAGAACTATCCAAAAGGCAATAATGTTTGGTTGTCCATTTACTGTCATTACTTGTGAACCGCATCATAATCTGTATGTTTGGGACTTTCAGATGGAAAAAGGGCAGCACAGTGATATCATACATGTGTCTGACTATAATAGAAATACAGTGTGTATGATCCTGTCTACTGCAGATCCTCCTGGTGCAGATCCATGCTCTAAAGGTCACCTGGAAGTGGCTAAAAAAAACCTGTGAGCCGACAATTCCGAGCCGAGCCTCGTATCCTCCGGAAATAGCCGGACGGATGATACAACGGGCTCATCATAAAGTTGTCAGCCAATCCAGTTCCATTTCACTGGCACATATACCACTGTCAGTAAACTCACAGAAACACAGAATCTCCAGGACAAGCTTTGACATTATTTCTTGAGATGATGCTGAGAATGATTTCTCTCAAAACACCTCTCCATGTGTCTCTGAATAGTAGAGTGAAGTGTGTACTTCTAGCTGTTGGCATTGTTTATCTTTTGTTTTGTTTAGTTTTTTACTGCACTTCCTATATCTTGTTCTGTAAAATGTGTTTATTTGAGTAATAACCATCATTTTCAACTCCATCTGTTGCATAAAATGTCATCACTGGAGGAAACCTGTTGATGATAAATCAGAAGTCGGGAAAATTTATGCAAGAGAAGAGTTTTGTCAGCATGGGGATTACATGATTGTAGCAGTTTTCTGTGCATTTCATCTTAAAAATAGAACTTTGGTTCCAATTGTAAGCAGTTGACATAATCACAGACTCATTTCCAGATGCACTTTAGATGAAAATACGGTTGCAGAGAAACTACAATATATAACCTCATCTGAAACATTTTGTTTTTTTTTCCTGCAAAAATCAACTATATTGTAATGGACAAAAATACCCTGGGTATTAGTGAGTGCTGTATTTCTGGAGGAACGGAAATTAGCTGAGGTGTGGGATTTGATTAATATTCTCACTCACTAATGACTCAGAGGTGGAGGGCTAGTGGCAGAAAAGAACGAGATAACCCCGTGAGAGGCGGATCATTTCAATATATGGAGAAACAGTCATTTGTTTGGTCCAACACTGCAGCAGAATTCACTCACTAACAGAGCACTGATGTATCTGATAATCTATGAAGTAATGCCAAGAAAATATTAGGATAAAGATTAAAAGTACTGGAAATTAACTTTGGCTCTGAAATTAAAAAATAAAAAAAAAACAAAACTTAATTTATAAACGTTAGAATATTTACCCTGTGTAGTTATTTACTTCTGGTTTCAGTATTTTTCAGTATTTTATTTATGCTGGTTTATGTCCTAATGACACAGCTGAATGAGTTTATGTGGGTTGTAAAATGTTTCCATCATTTTTGGGGGGGAATTTTCTATAATACTAGTATGAATATTTACACATTTTCCCTTTTGTCACAGTTTAGCTGAATACTGTACTGCATATGTACTGCAAAATGCAGCTTATAACAAATACTAAAGCTATTATACCATAATAATGGAAGTTAGTATTGACCCAGTTTTCCTCAGTAGTATTATAATGTTATCATTTTTAAAGCCTGAATACTATCATCAAATGTAAAACACTAACATTTATCTTTAAACAAACTACATCAGTGTAAGCTTCCATCTTGTTTTTTTTAATTCACTAATTTATTTTTAAATTTCTTTTTCATAAAATACAACAAACAGCACAGCATGGTCAGTTAAGGGTTACAGTTTTCAACAAAAGATATCCATAAATAATACAATAAAAGGAAAATAAGGGTGTCACATTACCATTTCAGCGCTGATGTCTTTGTTTTTAAATCCAATCCATTTGTCCCATTTTCTATCAACAAAATGGAACAAATAGGACAAGCTTCCATCTCGTAATTTGATTTTTTACCTCATCTACAAAAGCGTTGCTCTTACCATGGTCGGATCTAGCTGTGAATAGTTGCATAATAATAATAAGAATACATTTTATTTATGAGCTCCCGTCAAAACACTCAAGGACGTCGTGCAAGGCCTGGTTAAAAATAGCTTCGAAGAAACATTGTGAGAGTGTGTGAGTTAACATAGTAAATATAGAAAATAAAAGGCCAGAAATAACAAGGCTATAAAGGTGGACCAATGTGGAGAGGAGTTTTCAACAATATTTATAGTCTCAGGGAAGGTTCAGACTGCATTAATATCCATTCTGACAAATCTGGTCACATGTGGACAGCTGTACACTTAGGACGTGTTTGAGGATGTATTACTGTTCACTAACACTGACATTTTAACTTGAACCCATAAAAACCCAGAGCTACTTTTGTGGATGATTCCAAATGAATTTCTTTTCTTTTATTTTTCCCCAAACTTTGTTTATTTGGAGTTTGGCAGAAACTGAGCAATACAAACATTGTATCATATGTAACAAAACAATTGAAAATGAATTGTTGCACAATTTCCATTTTTTACATGTATACAAAACAAAACAAATAAACTATTTAACTGTTCTTAGGCAAGGTAAGGCAGGTTTATTTATATAGCACATTTCATGTACCAGACTATTCAAAGTGCTTTACATAAAACATTAAGAGATTTATCACCATTTATTGTAAAGTTATCCTCCTTATTTTCAGTTTTATCAGTGTAAATCATGTATTTTCCTGTATTTAATTCACTGATCATGTAGATGTTCATTAAATTTAAATGAGTAAATTCAAAGGTTATTAAAACAAAACAGAGAAAACTGAAGAAAAAGTGACTTTTTCAGCAAATATATAATTAATTATATAATTAATTGAGTGTAAATCTAAGTGTCTCCATCCACTGTCACTGATCAAACTCTATGGGTTTTACCGGTGAATCAACGTTTTAGAAGATGACTTTGTTCCCATGGTAACCATGATCAACCAAATGGGTCATATCTGATGATCATGAAAAGATGACAAACTGCACTTTACCTCAGTTATTTACATGTATTGATAGGATTAGTGGATGGACAGGTATTAAACAGTTTAGATCAGTAGATGGTTTAGGTTGTTAGTGGATGTTTGGGTCTTTATGGGTTAATTACAGGACATATCACAACACTCAGACCACTATATAAAGTCTTCTCTATAACATGCCAAAGATCCTGAAAGGGTTCAGGTAGGGATGGGAATCGAGAACCGGTTCTTTTTGAGAACCGGTTCCCAGTAGCTCGATTCCTTGGAATCGTTTGCCTGCCTGCTTAACGATTCTGCTTATCGATTCCGCCTTTATTGTGCATGCGCGATGATGTCACGCGTACGCTGCATTGTTTTGGTCAGAACCTAGCTAACATGGCGTTGAGGCAGAAACTGTCTAAAAAGATGACACCAGGTCCACTTACTTGGAATACTTGGAAAGCTTCCATTTCTTCAAAAGGGTGGAATCCCTCCAATATCCTCAAACATTTGTTCACAGCATGTGAATCATTTACAGGAATGTCACGTATTTGATACGCTACTTAGCGGTGCTTGTGAATGTAGCGGCAGAGTGAACGCCGAGTCGGTTCCAGTTCCAGTGTGGGCAACAAACGTCGTAACTCCTCAAATACAAGTTTCTGAAGGTAAGAAGGGAAAAGAAATGAGATGCACAACAACGGGAGACGAGACGAGTCTAACCGGTTCCACGTAGTAGAAATGTGGCAATAGAGGAATTAGTAAAGAGTCTTTAGTTTCACTTTCACTGTACGACCCCCCCCCCCCCCCCCCCCCGAACCGGCCCAGTGTCATCTGTTACTGTATATGGTATATTTTCTGTGCAGAGATGAAAATATAAAAGACAGTTAAAGCAAACACACCCGTTTGTACTCTTTTATTCCCTCACCCAATGAGAATCGATAAGAGAATCGATAAGGCATCGGATCGATAAGCAATATCAATAATGGAATTGGAATCGTTAAATTCTTAATGTTTCCCATCCCTAGGTTCAGGTCTGGACCATGTGTGAAACTGATGCCTTGTTGTCTTATGCCAAACCAATGATTGTTGAAGAAATGAGAAGCTACTCACTTCAACATTTAAAGAACTTGTTGCATCTGAAACATAATAACCACAGTGGTAAACATCCAATGGAAGGGTCTTATCTACTGTATGTGGTTAGTTAAATCCATTAGTTGAGTGTATGCACTGTTTCGGCCTCTGCATTTGTATACTGAGCTGGATTTGTAGATCGTATACAGCTTATGCTTATATTCACTTATATCTTACATCTGGACACTTGTATTCAGATTCCTCAGGACAAATGTTAATGCAAGATCTAAACTAAGATAACTACCTGGAAGCAAATACTTTTTTAACCCTCAAAGACCTGGTGACAATGTACTGATCTAAAATGTTAAACCGTCAAACCGTTAATCCTCTCAATATATTTAAATACTTAAGGCACAGGTGTCAAACATGCGGCCCGGGGGCCAAAACCGGCTCGCCAAAGGGTTCAATCTGGCCCGTGGGATGAATTTATGAACTGCAAAAAGTAGACTGAAGATATCAACAATCAATGGTGTTAAAATCATCTAAGGTCAATTCAATCTAAAATGGGTCAGACCAGTAAAACACTATCAAAATAACCTATAAATAAAGAAAACCACAAATTTCTGTCTTTGTTTTAGCGTAAAAAAGGTAAAATTACACAAAAATGTTTACATTTACAGACTAGCCTTTTACAAAAAATTTCAATAACCTGAAATGTCTAAAGAGAAGTATATAGAATTGTACCAATATTCTGCCTGTTACAACATGTTTTGTGTATTTGTAGATCCACTGTGATCTGTGAGTTATGATGAACATGTATAAATGATAAACTAAAGTGTAATATTGCTAAAATTGTGCTAATTTTTCTTAAGAATTTTCAGGTTGTTCATATATGTTCATGTTATGTTCAAGCAGAGTTTGTAGATGTAAACATTTTTATTAAGGAATTTGATTTTTTCCACTCAAAAACATAAAGAAAACTTTGGTGTCAACATTATTTATCAATTCTTATCCTATTATTTATATTATTTTACTGGTCCAGCCCACTTTATAGCATATTAGTCTGTATGTGGCCCCTGAACTGAAATGAGTTTGACACCCCTGACTAAAGGTAAAATGCAGTTTGTCAGTTTTTTCGCAGCATCAGATATGATCCATTTGGACTTTCAGAGGCTCCACAGTGAACATGGAAACACTGTCATCTTCTACAACACTGATTCACCAGTAAAATCCATGAAGTTTCATAATTTTCAGTGGTTATCGATGCTTGATTTTATGTTCAGTCTAATTTTGCTGAAAGTCACTTTGTTGTAAAAATACAGTGTTAGACTCATCTCAGAATATGCTGTGTTTGAAGGCTGTGTCATGGTGACATCTCTCTAGATGGTTAACACCCACGGTGTCTTGTCTTCTTGGGCTTATCTGTGATTCCTTCTTGGTTGGAGGCACTAATGTTTCCTCCTGATGCTGAAGGTGTCCATAAATGCTCCCTTGTGTATCATGTGTATTTTGTCTTATCATCGGGGCATGGTCTGGAACAACTGGACAAAACGTACAACAACAAGACGCCTCGATGCCATCTGGAGATAACCTCTGCTGAAGGACTTTGTTACCAGACACATACATCACAATGTTTAGAAACGTGAACCAATGAGTGTAACATTCTTTATTCTCTATAACAGGGGTGTCAGACTCATTTTAGTTCAGGGGCCACATTCAACCTAATATGATCTAAAGGGGGCCAGACCAGTAAAATAATATAAATAATAGCATAAAAACTTTTGAGTGAAAAAAGCGAATTCTGTAATGAAAATGTTTACATCTACGAATTGTACTTGAACATAACATGAACAAATATGAACAACCTGAAAATTCTTTAGTAAAATAAGTGCAATTTTAACAATATTACACCTTAGTTTATCATTTATACACATGAATCACAACTTACAGATCACAGTGGATCTACAAATACACAAAACATTAAACAACAGGGAGAATATTTGTAAAATTCCACATTCTTCTCTGGAGAGTTTTCAGATTCACATTTTTTTATAAAAGACTAGTCTGTAAATGTGAACATTTTTGTGTAATATTACTTTTTTTACACTAAAACAAGGCGACAGATTTTCAGTTTCCATTATTTATAGGTTATTATGATAGTATTTTACTGGTCTGATCCACTTTAGATTGAAATGACCTAAAATGATTTTAACATCTTTGATCTTTAATATCTTCAGAGTAATCTTTGCATTTCACAAATTCATCCTAAGGGCCAGATTGAACCCTTTGGCGGGCCGGATTTGGCCCCTGGGCCACATGTTTGACACCTGTGCTCTGTAAGAATCTATACTTCCTTAGTTTGTCAGTCAGCTGCTGCTGCATCCTGCTGTATGTACTTGACTCCTTACTGCGAGTAAAATCCTTTGATTCCAGAATCCAGCCACTCTGTCTCATGTCTCAGAATTTTTTTTTATCAGTTTTCGTAGTTTTTATGTAATAACCATTGAATTTACTCTGAGCTTTTATGAACATACATGATCAGGAAATTAAATATCGGAAAATACCTGATTTTCACTGAAAAATGCAAAATACAGAGAATGACATTATAATATTTTTCACTTTAAGAAGTTATATAAGGAGAGAATAGAGAAGCTTTATAAAAGTATGTAATGAAATCATTTTACTTATGGATTTTGGATTTTTTTAAATTTTCACTGACTATCATGTAAACTGTTTACTGTAATAGCTGTAACAGCAACTTGTCTCATGTAAGCAGATGTTTCAATAAAGGGGCAGATATTACAAGTTTTCTACATCCTGCTCCTTTCCAATCATTTAAATTGGAATGAATGAATGAATGAATGAATGAATGAATAACTTATGAAAGGTTAGATTGAGAGAAAAATTCATTTGGCGGTCACTACAAAAATAGTTATAGAGTCAAAATCATTTCATTTTTTATTTATTTATTCGTACCAGACATGTAAATAGTTACAGTCTATAGAGAATTATTGTATTTACTTTGTAGTTACTGGGGTCTTTTATGTTGTAGAAAAACTTAGCTGTTCTGTCAGGCTTGTATTAACCCTTTCATGCATAGTGGTCACTACAGTGGACAGCTGTCCTTTTGGATATTTATGGATTTTATTGTTTTAGTTCCATATCAGCCAACACAGTGGATCATCCCATACATTGACATTCATACCATTACTGTAATTTTGCTGTTCTTGACAAACCTGATCTGCAGTAACATGTTCGAGTGTAAATCAGTTGCTTGTTATTGTTATTAGACTGTAATTAACTTTTTTTTTTTAAACAAAAAGGTTTTTTTTTTTTTGCATATTATCGTCATAAAGTGAGTAATAACTAGTATTAAAGTATGCTCAATTGTGACAAAACATCAAATTAGTGGCATTAAAAAAATTATTTCATAGTTTTCACACAGTATGTCAGTAAATACATGTTTCTTTGCTTCAGAAATTAAACGCATGGTGTCCAGCTGAGTGGACATTTTTGTAATTCCTCAAAAAATAGGTTCATAAAAAAAAAAAAATTCAATGGCATTGTTTTTTTCATGTCTAAAGAGGAATAAAAACACTCAGGAAAGAAAAAAATCTTGATTAAGGTTCTCATAACTCACACATGAAAGGGTTAAGGGTGTAGATCCTTTTAGGTGTGGAACCAAAAAGCCTTTACAACCCACTGACTTCCAAACAGGGACCAGAAGTTCAAAATCCAAACTCATTTTCAGCCTCTTTTCTGTGGCACTCTATAGCTTCAGGATACCAGTGAATGACAGCAGGAGTATTTTTTAATGAAATGAACTACTTCTCCATGATATTGGACCATTAAAAAAGCCTAAAAGCACACCACTAAAGGGAACAACATGACACCGTTTGGAGATTGTTAGCTGCCACAAGTTTGACCTGGCCCAGTTATATCATCACCAGCTCTAATTTATTCAATGTACATTTTATTAAAGTACTGCCACTCATTTATTTCTGGAAGCCTATTAAAATCAAACTTTATCGCCCTGCTTTTTAATGTGAGTGCTGATCTGAAAGTCTGTTTCTGCCTTAAAGTTGCTTTAAGAAACATATGCTACAGTATTCCACCCATGCCCTGAAGCGGTCAAATCACACGTCTAACTTGATTTATCATATTTCATTATGCAGCTTTGAGTGCAGACAGTTATCTATCTTGCTAGCTTGCACTGGAGGTGATTGATTATCATGCTTGAGGAACCAGTGGAAGGACTATCTAGCAAAAGCATTTCAAGGCTTTTGAAGAATTACATGGATGAAAACATATGTACGATGCACTATTTGTACAGTAATTATAATAACGGACCAAGGCTACTGCTGCTGCTGCTGCTGCTGCTGCTGATTTGACGTTATAATTTTCAAAGCTTTACCGCAGGGGTGTCAAACTCATGTTAGTTAAGGGGCCACATAAAGCCCAATATGACCTGCAGTGGGCCGGATCATTTAAATAATAACATAATAATACATAAATAGTATCAATTCCAAAATTTGTATGTCTAATTTCTACGGTTTAGAGTGAAAAAAGTAAGATTATATTATCAAAATTTTTACGTCTGCAAACTATCCTTTAAAAAAATGTGAAAAAACATGAACAACCATGACCAAAATGAAATTTATTAAGAAAAAAAGTGCAATTTTAACAATTTATTCTATTATTTGGCCTCAGCTTCTCATTTTTACATGTTCATTACAACGTACAGATCACAGTGGATCTACAAATGCACAAAACATTTAATAACAGACAGAATATTGATACAATTACTCTTAAATCTCTTAAGACATTTCAGGTTGTTCATATTTGTTCAGGTTTTTCACTTTTTTTTGTAAAAGGCTAGTCTGTAAATGTTAACATTTTTGTGTAATTTTACTTTTTTTACACTAAAACAAAGAGAAAAATATGTGTTTTTTGTTATTTATACTTTATTATGATAGTATTTTACTGGTCTGACCCACTTTAAATGGAATTGAACTAAATTTATTTTGACATCCTTGATTGTTAATATCGTCAGTGTAATTTTTGTATTTCAATAATTCATCCCGCGGGCCGGGTTGGACCCTTTGGCGGGCCGGATTTGGCCCCTGGGCCATATGTTTGACACCCCTGCTTTACCGTGTTTCCTACAACCGGCAATAACCAGGGATGAAATGTACAGCCCAGTTTGTAATTTAACATAAAATATATGACGCTCCAACAGGAAGTTTATGACAAAATTTACCCCATTTGTTTTCATGATAAGTCGCCCTTGTTTAACAGACTGAAGAAATAACCGTGATGCTGGATGCTGTAATGGCTGGGGAAAATCAGAGTAATCAGTCCCTTTCATTCACATGTTAATGGAAGCCCCTTCTACCACCCCCCACCGCTGCCCTACATACTGCGCTCTAACAGCTGCTTCATGCCTGCCCTCTGGTAATGCAAGGTGTGAACGGTCTGGGAAACCTTTGATCTGACTCCGACCATTTTCTTCACCTTGTTCCACCTTTACAGATGCACATGCACGGGGAAAACTGGAGAAATCTACCATAAAACATGTTCATACTCATAAAAGATGAACAGTGGCTCCATCATCTAACAGGCTGCTCATGTAAAACTGTTAAAGGTAAATCTGAACTACACACCCACACCAAAAAAACTTACGATGCAGCGTTCAAACCTTTATTTCCATCACTAGTTAAATCCAGTTTTGGCTGTGATCTTGGATTGATGACGGAGATTTGGACCACTAGGGGCAGCTGTGGCTTAGATGGCTGGCTTGTGACCAATGGGTTGCCAGTTCAATTCCCTGGACTGGCAGAGAGTTGTTGGCTGATGTGCCCTTGAGCAAGGCACTTAACCCCAGTGAGCCCACTGCTCCCAGTATACAGTGTGTGATGCATGATCTAGTTTCATCCAGTGATGGTTAAAGGCAGAGGACACATTTCAGTGTGGTGCATGTTTACATGTGTGAACCTACTGACAAAAGAAAGAGTCTTCTACTTCATCTTCTTTTTCCTTCTCCTTCTCTTTCTTTTTCTTTTTCTTCTTCTCCTTCTTTTTCTTCTTCTTTTTTCATCTTCTTCTTCTCCTTCTTCTTTTTCTTCTTCTTCTCCTTTGTCTTCTTCTCCTTTTTCTTCTTCTTCTCCTTCTTTTTCTTCTTTTTTCATCTTCTTCTTCTCCTTCTTCTTCTTCTTCTTCTTCTCCTTCTTCTTCTCCTTCTTCTTCTCCTTCATCTTCTTTTTCTTCTTCTTCTTCTTCTTCTTCTTCTTCTTCTTCTTCTTCTTCTTCTTCTTCTTCTTCTTCTTCTTCTTCTTCTTCAAGGCTTCTTATTCTTCTTCAAGTCGTCCAAAGCTCATAAAAGCTCACAGAGAATTCATGGGTTATTACAGGTATTATAACAGAACAGAGAAAACTGAAGCAAAAGTGGCTTTTTTCAGCAAAATACATAATTAACTACACAAAAAAACAAGCTTTTACAACCACTATCATTTGTTTTACTGGTGAATCAATGTTGCAGAAGATGACAGCATTTCCACATTCACTACAGAGCCTCTGAACGTCCAAATGGGTCATATCTGATGACCATGAAAAGATGACAAACTGCATTTAACCTGAATTATTTCAATGTATTGATAGGATTAGTGTTATTCGGTATTTTAGATCAGTAGATTCCTTTGGTTGCCAATTGTTTTAGGTGTTTGAGGGTTAAAGTGCTTTGAATACATCAATTCAAGAGTATAATTTCTTGTTTTTCTTCACAGCAAAGCACAGATGTATGTATTTTATTGTCAAAATGCTGCTTTTCTCTAAGTGTCACCAAAAAGAAACCTAATGTAATGCATTTTAACTCTGGGCAGGGGTGTATTTTATATTACAATAAAGTAAGAACAACTATGGTTAGGGCAAGTTGCTCACATTAGCGTTGGTCACAAACATGTTTGCATATAACAGTAACCATTTAATTAAAATGTAAATTTTAGATTCTTATCAGTAATAGTCATTAGTGGGTTTGTCCTGAGGGGGAGTGAAAATGACGGGGATAATAATCATGATGACAGTGCTGATGCAATGATTTGCACTATTACCCTTTATTAACTTTTCTGAGAAGGTGTTTAGGTGTTATTAGAATGCTTTGGAATATCATCTGTGGTCTAATCAACTGAACCTATGGCTGGTGATACCACACAGAAGAAATAAACTTCATACAGTAAATAAATAAATTAATAAATACAGGGTTTTTCTTTTAATTTGTCTCTTATGGTCGAGGAAATGGACCAAAATCTCATACTCGAATGTTGTGGCTGACACCCGTGTTGATGTGGGATCCAGCTAAAGGTCAAGTAAATGTCTAAAATCCCTGAGTCGTCCTCTTTTTTTGGGACAAAGAAGGACAACAATCATCAGAAGTAGCGCTCCCCTCTGACCTTCTGCCTTAAGCTCAGTCTTAAAGAAAACCACTGTGGCTGCAGGTGTGATACAGATCTGACCTCAGGTGCCAATCACACCTAAGCTTCTCATCGGCTTTTGAGCTTATTAATCACCACCACAACAGTAAATTCAGCAGGACGACAGAGGAAGACCATCTGCACCTGACAAATGAAGGTATTTCCATTTCCACTGGGAGCAGCTGTCACTGAAGAGGGCATTACAGATTACATTATACAGATGAGTCTTGACTGATTTTTACAGATTTTACACAGACTTACCACCTAATTCCAGAATTTATAACGTCAATATATTGCTGCAAAATTGTTGTGCAGTAATCAATGCAGTAGGAGATTTTCTAAAGGAGGTCAGTTTAACCCAGGGGTGTCAAACATGTGGCTCGGGGGCCAAATGCAGCCCGCCAAAGGGTCCAGTTCGGCCCCTGGGATGTTTTTGCCAAGTGCAAAAATTCCACAGTCTTGAACTGAATTAAGCAAAAAAAAAAAAAAAAATGTAGCTTGAATTAAGGAAAAAATCTTGAATTAAGCAACAACAACAACAAAAAATCTTCAATTAAGTTTAAAAAAAAATCTTGAATTAAGCCAAAAAAAAATCTTCAATTGCATAAAAAAATTTTTTTGAATTAAGCCAAAAAAATCTAGAATTAACAATTTAATTTTTTTTCTTTGTTTTAGTGCAAAAAATAACATTAAATTATGAAAATATTTACATTTACAAACTATCCTGTAACACTAAAATGTGAACAACCTGAACAAATATGAACAATCTGAAATGTCTAAAAAAATTAAGCACAAATTTAACAATTTTTCTGCCTGTTCCTCAGTGTTTAATGTCTTTGTAGATCTGATCCATAATGCACATGTAGAAATGATAAGTTGAGGAATAATATTGCTAAAATTGCACTAAATTTTCTTACGTTTTTTAATTCAAATTTAAGTTTTTTCAGGTTTTGTTTTGTTTTGTTTTTGGAAAGTTTATAAAAGTAAGTATTTTCATAATTTAGCATTAGCATATGGGTAGTGATGGCCTAAATAATTACAGATTAAACCAGTGAAAACCAGTGTTGCTATTATTAGCATATCAAATCGGTTAAAAATAATGAAATTGCTTCAGACCATTAACATGTTGTAATTGTCAGCTAACATGTGAACATACCAGATTACTCTGCCAATGACAATTAACCCTTTCATGCATGAATTATGAGAAACTTAGCCATTTTTTTTTCTTGAGTGTTTTTATTCCTCTTTAGGCATGAAATAAACAATGCAACTGAAAGTTTTTGATGAACCTATTTTTCATGGAGTTAAAAAAAATGTCCACTTAGCTGGCCATTTTTTTAACTCCATGAAAATGTAAATAATTAGTGTAAAGTACAGTTTGTCATCTTTTCATGGTCATCAGATCATGACCCATTTCGGTGTTCAGAGGCGCCGTAGTTACCAGGGAAACACCGTCATCTTCTACAACATTGATTCACCGGTAAAACCCATGGAGTTGGATCAATGACAGTGGATGGACACACTTGAATAATGATAGATTTGCTGAAAAGTCACTTTTTCTTTGGTTTTCCCTGTTTCTGATTTAATAACTTTTGAATTTACTCTGAGTTTTAATGAACATCAACATGATCAGCAGAATAAATCTGATAAAATACCTGCTCTGTGCTGAAAAAAATGCTAAATACAGAGGATAATATAATAATAATTGGTGATAAATACTTAAGAAAGGTTAAATAGAGAGAAATCATTTGGGAACTGCCATCAAAGAAGCACTGGGTCTTTATGGGTTAAATATTAATACGTTTTTTTTTTTTCTTTGCTTTTATATTCACTCATGCAGATATTATGCAGGTACTGTTACAGAAGTTCAGGTTAAATTACATTGTAGAACAAGAAAAGCACTCAGAGAGCGCAGACCTCTGCCAAGAGAGATCTGCCCCCCCCCTTCATTTTGTCCATTATTTTCTTCATTTTCCTTCATTTTGTTTTTATATTTTCTTCATTTTTCTTCATTTTGTTCATTGTTTTCTTAATTCTTCTTCATTTTGTTTTATATTCATTTTTGTTCATTTCGTTCAATATTTTCTACATTTTTGGTCATTTTGTTTTTATATTTTCTTCATTTTTGTTCATTTTGTTCAATATTTATATTTTTCTTCATTTTTGTGCATTTTGTTCATTATTTCCTTCATTTGTATTCATTTAATTTTTATATTTTCTTCATTTTTGTGCAGTCTGTTCATTATTTCCTTCATTTGTGTTCATTTAATTTTTATATCTTCTTCATTTTTGTGCATTTTGTTCATTATTTTCTTCATTTGTGTACATTTTATTTTTGTATTTTCTTCACTTTTGTGCATTTTGTTTATTATTTCCTTCATTAGTGTTCATTTAATTTTTATATTTTCTTAATTTTTGTGCATTTTGTTTATTATTTCCATCATTTGTGTTCATTTAATTTTTATATCTTCTTCATTTTTGCGCATTTTGTTCATTATTTTCTTTATTTGTGTTCATTTAATTTTTAATTTTCATCATTTTTGTGCATTTTGTTCATTATTTTCCTTCGTTTGTGTTCATTTAATTTTTATATTTTCTTAATTTTTGTGCATTTTGTTTATTATTTCCTTAATTTGTGTTCATTTAATTTTTATATCTTCTTCATTTTTGTGCATTTTGTTCATTATTTTCTTTATTTGTGTTCATTTAATTTTTGTGCATTTTGTTCATTATTTTCCTTCATTTGTGTTCATTTAATTTTTATATTTTCTTCATTTTTGTGCATTTTGTTTATTATTTCCTTAATTTGTGTTCATTTAATTTTTAATTTTCATCATTTTTTTTGCATTTTGTTTATTATTTCCTTCATTTGTGTTCATTTAATTTTTATATTTCCTTAATTTGTGTTTATTTAATTTTTATGTCTTCTTCATTTTTGTGCATTTTGTTCATTATTTTCCTTCATTTGTGTTCATTCTGATGATGTGCGTCCCCCCCCCCCGATCACCACCAGAATTTAATCATTTCTTCCTTGTGTCAGTATCAACATTTCATGAAAATCCATCCATAACTTTTTGAGTTATCTTGCTAACAAGCAAACAAACAAACAAACATACACACACACAAAGCAAAGGGATCACAATACTTCCTGGTGGAGGTAATAACTGTCCACTGTAGTGACCACTACGCATGAAAGGGTTAATTGTGATGGTTGTGTCTTTTTTTTTTACCACTTTTATGTTTCCAAAAGTCATATTAATTCCAAGCATGCTTCACTTTCCCCTTGTGACGCCATAAAAATGTTGGTATGGCCATAAAAACACTTTGCTCCAGGCTGGAAAACATTATTGTGGCGTTTCTGATGAGTTGTTGGGTGATTTAACAATAGTAAAATGCATGAAAGCTTAAAACAACCATAAGATGTGTGGCCCATTGTGTGCTAGTGCGTGACTTTTTTGTAACACTTGATTGAGGTTGGATTTGACTCCACACTGAAGCTGTGAGATGTTAAATCAGTTTTCTGTCAAAGTGATGAGAGAGAACACAGACAGGACTAATGTGTACAGACAAGGACAAACAGGTCCACAGGGTGGGGAAGTAAAATTTACAATGAACATTTAGTTGTTTTTTCTCAGCAGGCACTACGTCAAATGTTTTGAAACCAAACATATACTGATGTCATAATCATACCTAACACTATTATCCATACCTTTTCAGGAACTTTTGCCCATATGAGTAATCAGGAAAGCAAACGTCAAAGAGTGTGTGATTTACTGAATGCACTCGTCACACCAAAGGAGATTTCAAAAATAGTCGGAGTGTCCATAAAGACTGTTTATAATGGAAAGAAGAGAATGACTATGAGCAAAAATATTACGAGAAAGTCTGGAAGATACTATTAAAGAAGAATGGGAGAAGTTGTCACCCGAATATTTGAGGAACACTTGCGCAAGTTTCAGGAAGCGTGTGAAGGCAGTTATTGAGAAAGAAGGAGGACACATAGAATAAAAACATTTTCTATTATGGAAATTTTCTTGTGTCAAATAAATTCTCATGACTTTCAAAAAACTAATTGGTCATACACTGTCTTTCAATCCCTGCCTCAAAATATTGTAAATTTTGCTTCCCCACCCTCTATAAATGAGTCTGTGTTTGTAGATAAGAATATTATTACTGAAGATTTCCTCTGAAATATGGAACCGAACCACTGCTGACCGCTAAACTCCTGCGAATGAGAGAAAAAATGACCCTTTAAATGAACCCTCATCACCGAACAGCTCTAGCTTTATTGCTGTTTGCTTTGGCTTTTAAGGCAGCTGTTCTGGGAAGAAAACTCACCGTGTGCCATGACGGAGCTGCCAGAGTCGTGCTTTTAATAGACTTTATGACCGTGATTTATCCCTCAGTTTCCTGTGTAATCAGCATCTCACCTGAAGACCCATTACTCTGACTGAATGATGACATGGTTTCAGTGATATCACACGTCTTTCCTTCTCAGAGCTTACACCGATCACAAAAACTACATTTGATTTAGCTCACGTTTAAAACACGTACTTTTATTTAACACACAAAAGCTCAGTGGAGATGGAAATGCCATGGTTATACTGTGCAGAAATTATCATTGTTGGCTTCTTCTCCCTCTCGCGCTTCTAAAATTGCAAACTGATGACTTGTGCAGTTTGCAGTAATGAGAAGGCTTGTCTCAATGTAATAACACGAAAAAAATAGAGGTTATTTGCAGGTTGCAATGCATTTCCTACATGTTTCAACCCAACAGGCAAGATGTAATGAGGAATAAAGATTCTGAACTTATAGGAAGTAACATGTCCTGCAGAGCCTGACATATGATTCATACTAAAACCCAGCAGTGTGCAGGAAATTGGCAGAAAGAGAACATTGGGTTTCTTTTTTTTATTTTTACTGTTGCTTGGTAATTATGTTCAGAGGACGTGTATGTAAGGTTAAAGGTTCAGTATGTAAGATGTTTGTGATCTTTGTGTTGGAGTCTGTTTTCTACTGGCAAAGTGGACATTTGTTGACGCATAATCTGTTAAATACTGTATTATTTGTTTGTAGTTGGAATCATTTAAGTCAATCAATCTTTTTTTTTTTTTTTTTTTTTTTTTTTTTTATTTCTAAAGCACTTTACAACAACCAAAGCTGACCAAAGTGCTGTACAATAAAACAGCTAAAATTTACTTAGGGCGTCAAATGAGTGGCCATTTCTGTCAAAAAAAAAAAAAAAAAGTTGTAAGAAATTCATAGAACTGTGTTGAAATAATGCTAATCCATTTGTGCACACACTGATATTATTTGACAGTGGAAGCTATATTTTCAGAAATATTGGATTTTGAATAGCACGTGTATGTGAAAACTTTTGCTGGTGGACGGACGTGACATTACCCATGATGATCTGGTCAGTACCAGTACTTTATTAGTAATAAACTTATATACTTACTATTGCTAATTCTCCTCTTATTCATAAATGTTAGTATTGTGGATCTAAAACAATAACAGCTGACACAAAAACACAAAATGTGTCAGTGGACGGATGTGACATGGTTGTTACAGATCCCATCATACTGATGCTCGGCAGCCATGTCACCGTTTATACTAATGATCCCTGTGCAAAAACTAGGATCAGAATTATTTACTGTATAGTTTATCATCATACTACGAGACCTTAGAACACTTAAATCACTGCTACACTTTATATCACTGTTTCACTTTTTTTTTTTATCAATGCCCTTAAATGTGAATACAGTCAGAAGTCTTTATGTACAGTACTGTACAGGAAGCACTTTTAGAGTAGTTTCTTTAGCAATTGTACAGGGTGGGGAAGCAAAATTTACAAAGAACATTTAGTTGTTTTTTCTCAGCAGGCACTACGTCAAATGTTTTGAAACCAAACATATATTGATGTCATAATCATACCGAACACTATTATCCATACCTTTTCAGAAACTTTTGCCCATATGAGTAATCAGGAAAGCAAACGTCAAAGAGTGTGTGATTTACTGAATGCACTCGTCACACCAAAGGAGATTTCAAAAATAGTTGGAGTGTCCATAAAGACTGTTTATAATGGAAAGAAGAGAATGACTATGAGCAAAACTATTAGGAGAAAGTCTGGAAGATACTATTAAAGAAGAATGGGAGAAGTTGTCACCCCAATATTTGAGGAACACTTGTGCAAGTTTCAGGAAGTGTGTGAAGGCAGTTATTGAGAAAGGAGGAGGACACATAGAATAAAAACATTTTCTATTATGTACATTTTCTTGTGGCAAATAAATTCTCATGACTTTCAATAAACTAATTGGTCATACACTGTCTTTCAATCCCTGCCTCAAAATATTGTCAATTTTGCTTCCCCACCCTGTATTATATTTTGCAATTTTCAATAAAAATAATTGATTTACTGATAATGTAGATGTTTACAAAAGCAAAAAGAGTAAATTCATAGGTTATTAGAACAGAAAACTGAAGAAAAAAGTGGTATTTTCAGCCCAGTATATCATTAACTGAACATAAAAACATGCATCTACAACCACTGTCATTCATTAAACTACAGTAGAACCTCACAGTATAAGTGCACTGCTGTACAAATAATTTACTTTATGAGCCACTTGTGTTTGGCTCGTGTGTATTTCTGTCTTGAAATATGAGGAAATCCATAGTATGAGTGAGCTTCATATTACTACCACTAGTCAGCTCTGAGGGTCAAAGCCCAAATTAAGTAAAGTTACAGAAAATGGCAGAAATTGTTCTACCTGATGTTTTAATGGAAGGAGATACTTCTTCCAAACAATAATCCTCCTCTTCCTCCCCACTCCATGGTCTTCCTCAGGCACAGATTTTCTAGTCTTTAATGTAATAAGTTAATAAGACCAGTTTATTTCTTTTGCATTCTCTTTTATTATGTGTTTATAATTGTTATTTTCTTTCTAACTGCACTTTTTCTGTTTTAAAAACCAGTAAAAAAAGATTTTCTGGGGGCTGGAACAGATTAATTACATTTCACTTAAGTCCAATAGGGAAAATTGATTTGTAAAACGAGTAAATCGCAAAACAAGCTTGGTCATGGAACAAATTAAACTCGTACTGTGAGGTTCTACTGTACATGGGTTGTACTGGTGAGTCAGTGTTTCAGAAGATAATGATCTTTCCATGTTCACTGTGGAACCTTTTTAACATGCAAATGGCTCATGATGATGATGAAAAGCCGAGAAACTATATTTTACCTGAGTTATTTACATGTATCGATGGGATTAATGGTTCAGAAGTTATTAAACATTTTAGATCAGTGGATGCTTTTGGTCTGTGGTGGCTTTTAAGAGTCTGAGTGAACAAATAACTGGTTTCCAACACTACAATTCAATATAAACTTACCATACACATTTATTGAGCCTTTAACCCTTTCATGCATAGTGGTCACTCCAGTAGACAGTTATTCTCCAGCTGTTCTCTTGTATATTCATGGGTTTGGTTGTTTTAGTTCCATATCAGCCAACACAGTAGACGCTTTTGCACCATCCCATAATAATACACCGATATTCATACCATTACTGTAACTTTGTTGTTCTTGATAAACCTGATCTGCACTAACATGCTTGAGTGTGAATCAATTGCTAATACGATAAAATGTGAGAAAACATCAGATTAGCTGTTAAAAATATTTTTATTTTATAGACTTCACACACTTTATCACTTTCTGATATTTGCATTCTTTGCTTCAAAAGTTAAACACACGGTGTCCAGCGGAGTGGACATTTTTGGAATTCCACGGAAAATTATGAAGGTAGATTTGTTGTTTGTTAACCAAAAAAAAAAAAAAAAAATTCCATTCAAGAAAAAAAAAAAAAATGACTCAAAGAAAAAAGTGTTCAAATGCAGTATTTTGTATCTTAAATAGTTTTTGCGTTGGTCTTATTTTGTTACTTTTAATTATATTTCTGATTATTTTATTGAATATTTTACCAGTTAAATCACCTGAAATTGCTTTATTTGACTTTGTTTTCTAGTAGTGGAATGAACCACAGTACATTTACTGTGCTACAAGTACAAACCAAAAACAAATATTTTCAATCAAAAAAAAAAAAAAAAAAAAATTCACTTCACTCAAAAAACCCCCCAAAAAACCCATTTTCAATCAAAGAAAAAAAGTGTTCAAATGCAATTTTTGGATCTTAATTTTTTTTTTTTTGCCTTCACACATTTTTTCTTTAATTGAAAAGGGGTTTTTTTTTATTGCAATTTTTTTTTTAATGTTGAATTTTTTTTATGGTTAGAGCAATAAAGAAACAAATCTACCTTCATAAAAAATAATTAAATAAAAAAATTCAATCGCACTGTTTTTTTCATGTCTAAAGAGGAATAAAAACACTCAGGAAAAAAATCTCAACTAAGGTTCTCATAATTTATGCATGAAAGGGTTAAAATATAAAAGACGAGACAAAAATCAGTTATTTTACTTAATAAACAACATTTTATTTAAGGAAATTATTTTTTCTCTCAGGGTCAAGTAGGAAATAGACTTTACAAATACTATACACGTCAGTTGATTGAAGTTCATGATAAAACAAACAGTAATACAAAGCAAAAAAAAAAAAAGGGGATGACTCACAAATATGGAAACTCTTGAAATTCTGCTGTGCATTGCATGGGAAAGGCAGCTAAGGGTAAAACGTACAGGAACAGAGAACCAAACACACACCTGTCCTGGACTATTGCCTTATGACAGTTCATTATTCATAGAAATGCATAGGAAGCAAACAGCTTTGAGTAAGAGAGAAAGAAAAAAACACATTTACTACAACGGACCTGACGGCAGATGGGACACAAACAGACTATAAATGTGAGTGATGGTAATGGATAACCTTCAGTACCCAGAAATCCTGTGTGATGTCAGTCAAGTGCACATAAGTAAAGCAAATTTACTGAGCAGCCACATCTGACAATCTGTACACACCCTAGTGATGAAATGCTGCTTGAAAAAAAGAGGCTTTTTTTTTTTTTTTGATATACATTTGTATACTCTTTAAGCATCTTGCCTAATGCAGCTTTACAAGGGCACTTCATGGAAATGACACGACATTGTCTCATTTTACTCTGGATATATATAAATATCTATATATATCCATGCTCCTACTGTGGTTTAGATGGTCAGGGTTTCAAAATAAGTCAATCATCAGTTAGTGGAGGTGAACTTGATTTCACTTTTGTGCTCATAGTCTTATGAATATGGAAAACTCATTAAGAGGTGACAGACCACATGGAAACTAAGGAACTTTCCGTAAAGAACTGGAATTAAATTTAATATGGGATTTTTCTACGTGTCTCCAAATGGGATGAATTCAAGCTAAGATCTGCAAACAGAGAAAACATAAGCTTCATGTAACTCAACCGACAGTTTAACCTGAGACACTGGTTTGTTTGACTCTTAGCGGCTAATGTGGCCTCAAGCTGCTATTCTTAAAGGTTCAGTACCTAAGATGTGCACTTCAATGTAGTTTGTGTTGGAGTCTGTTTATTGGAGTTCACTGTTACTGTAGATTGTGTTGCATACAGCATGAATCCTGAGTTTTGGATTTAGAATATGGATGTAGTTTACAGGAAGTTGAGTAGTTTTTGCTGAAGCCGACAAAAGCAAATTGTGGCCTCTCAAGCTGAAAACAGATATCAGCACAAACATCATGTAATCGTACACAAATTTTAAATACTGGCCCTTTAAGGAGAGGTTGCTAGCTAGCGCCAAAGATTTTAATCCCATTTCTTTCCAACTTTTTTTTTTTTTTTTGTATCTTTAAAGACTTGGTGAATGTCCTAGAGGGAGCAGCACCAAGTCTATAAAACCTTTTTTTTTTTCCCCATATGCTGTATGCAGTTTGTGTACAGACTTTGATGTGAACAATCTGCTGTTTTCCATCACGCACCAGTGTTTGTAGCTGCCTTGAGCACAGTTCACAGGCAATCAGATTCACTTGTATTTTTTAGTCAGAAGTTTTCAGAGCTCCAACAAACAAAAATTGCATTTACACTAGATACCACTACAAGTGAGTAAAAGGGATTTTTTCGTTGTAACTTGGAAGAACTGCCTGTCTTTTTGGCAGCTTCTCAGCCACAGCGTTCAAGCCCAAAGAGGGTGTGGTTTAGTTTCTACCGCCGTGATATCAAATCAGATCTGGGGAAGGAGGTAAATGTCAGCTAATTGTGGATTCCATATGAAAAAGAATATTTCTAGGTTGTAAAGTTGAGTTCAGGTTTAGCTGATAGCACACTGAAAAACCTAAGCATCATTAAAAACTGACACCTTAACAGTATGTTATGAAATATTACAAACACTTTGAGGAGGAAGAAACACATTCAGATGTCTAGAATCGCTGGTTGCATTTATGACACCAAAATAACTGCCAACAAAAAAAGAAAACCAAAAAAAAAAAAAAAAAGTGGAAGTTGTAAAATATTTAGCTGCACACCTTGGCAAACTCATTCCAAACTCTTTGGCATGTACAACCAGGAAGTTATGGTTTATTCATTTAATTTCTCTTTATTAATTCATCAATATAAAAATCGAGTAGGAAAAAAGTAAAACAAAACATTATCAAATCTTACATCTCCTACGGTTTATCTCACAATAAAATTCTAACATGAAAGTCTTTTTTTATTTTCTCCCAAAACGGCTTTATATCAATGCTACAAAAAAAAAAAAAAAAAAAAAAACTAAGCTTTTATTTACACAGCATCATGTCATTTCTGTACAGGACATTCATTTTGATCACAGCACACATCCATGGCTCACACATCCTAAACACACACAGACTCTGTCACCACTAATCTTTGTTGTCCTTTTTCCTGCCGCTGAGTTTTCACATTACATAAAGTCATTGAGCTCTGCCTCCAAAGCAGCCGCCATCTCGTCTGCTTCCGAGCTGCTGCCTTCCTCTTCCTCATTAGAGTCTTTGGAGGACTCATCATCGGAGTCTTCCACCTCCTCTTTTTCTTCCAGCTCATCATCCTCTTCTTCCTTGGCTTCATCATGCTTACGTTTGTGGCCCCTATAGAAACAGAGAGTGCCATTTAGAAAGGGAATTGCAAACCTTTAATCTCAGTCTTCTCTGCTCCATTGCTGTTGAATAGAATGGGATTTACATGATGCCACAGGATTGGAGGGATTGCCGTGAATGTCGTATGTACAACTGATGCCAACCGCTGCATGTTTATTGCTTCCTTTCATTTTTAGCTGGATCATTAAAAGGAGCTGCGATTTCTTTTAAGATTTCCTTTAAAGATTAAGACCTCAGAAACCCCTCGGCTACTTTTTTTTGGGGGGGTATTTGAAGTATTTAACTGATAGAGATAGTGAAGAGAAACAGGAGGGATTGGGAATGACATGGCTGCAAATGAAAACTGAAAAACCAATTTCACAATTTTACCCCTGGCGATGCGTGGATGTCTAAATCTACTCAATGTTCAGAGCATAAAACCAAGTTTAGCAGTGGGACGACAGTGTCAATGGAAATGCAAATACAGTAGAGATGCAAATTCTACACGATGACTCTGATTTACATTGACATTTACTAAGACTGACAACACAAAAAACTAGCTTTTCTTTATCCAAGTGACCCATAAACTACATAAAAGAAGAAAACAGTCACCGTGATGTCACTCATAGGTTTGTGAACTGTTTGAAAGCCTTGAGTTTGACATTTGGATCTTGTTTTTTGGAATCAGAAGTGACCATATTTGGACAAGAGAATGGAGCTGAGGGAGAACAAGGGGTGAAACAAGGGTGAAATCTAAATGTTAACAGACTGAAAACACAACTTTGCTATTAACGTTCTGTTAAACGCCACCAAGTAACTTCAGCTACTTGACAGGGCACATGTACCGTTGTTTTTGATAACAGTAATATCAGCTTTGTTCTATTAATTAGCGCTAGTTGGCTGATTAGACAAACAACATTTATTCAGTATCAACTAATGCTTAGAGCAGGGGTGTCAAACTCACGTTCTTTCAGGGGCCACATTCAGCCCAATTTGATCTCCAGTAGGCCGGACCAGTTAAATAATAGCAGAATGACCTATAAATAATGACAACTCCAAATTTTTGTCTGCAAAAAATAACATTAAATTATGAAAATATTTACATTTTACATATTTTACAAAAACAGAAATTTCTGATGAAAAATGAGAAGAAATAATAAGAAAAATTTGATTATTATTATGCCTCAACTTATGATTTCTACATGTGCATTACAGATCAGATCTACCAAGACACAAAACAGGCCAAATATTGTTAAATTTAAACTTATTTTTCTTTAGACATTTCATGTTGTTCATATTTGTTCAGGCTGACATTTTATTATTAAAGGATATCAGAGTTTAATGTTCTTTGCAATAAATCAAAGACAAAAAACTGGTGTTGCCATTATTTAGAGGCATAATGTCACATTATTTTTTTCACATTAAACCAAGACGAACATTTGGAGTCATTATTTCTAGGTTATTATGCTATTATTTTCGAGTTCGACGCCCTTGACTGCTAATATATTCTGCACTTTGAAAATTCATCCCGCGGGCCAGTTTGGAACCTTTGGCGGGACCAGTTTTGGCCCCCAGGCCGCATGTTTGACACCTGTGGCTTCGAGGCTCTGTGGGGACTACAAATGTAGCTACATTACACCAACGGTACACATACTGTAATTAAATACTGTTTGTGAAATATTTAATGATGTACAGTACTGTGCATAAGTGTTAGGCCACCTGTTTGTTATTTTAGCAAAGTTATAATGACAGTTCTCAGATTCTACAGTATTATACAACCAAGATACAAAGTAAATATGTACAACAAAGTTTAAAGAAAAAAACAACCTCTGCAGACACGTGTTCAGTATTTAGTGTGACCTCCTTTTACACTTAATATGTTTAACTTTTTTTTTTTTTTTAAACTTTGCACTAACCCTGACCCTAACCACTGTTTTTCATTACTTTTGATGGTCTAAAATATATTATTTTCTGCATTAATTCTCTGTTGTTTTACACCATATATCATTCAATACATGTCAGATGTGTCTTCTAGTTTGGTCTACTTTTCATTATGGGAAAACTGGTCACATTCAAACTGACTGTAGCCTGTAAAAGCCGTTTAGTTTAGGTTTTTTGTGTGATTCAATACTGTGCAAAAAAATTACTGTATTTCTTATAGAATTTGAAGGAAACAGACTGAGACATACAGTTGTGGAAAAAATGATTAGACCACCCCTTTGTTTTCTTCATTTTCGTGTTCATTTTAATACCTGGTACAACTAAAGGTACATTTGTTTGGACAAATATAATGATAACAACAAAAATAGCTCATAGTAGTTTAATTTCAGAGCTGATATCTATCCATTTTCCATGTTTTCTTGATAATAACCAAAATCACTTCAGTTCTTACATCAGTATCTATGGCATTGTACTGACAAAAACAGTGCTTTTAGGCATTCCATGTTTTCTTTTCTGTTTTAGTCACATGATACACACAGGAGTTACTACTTGATTGCATAACCATTGTTTTTGATGACTTTTGATGGTCTAATAATTTTTTCCACAACTGTAAATATACATCCTGCAAAACAAGGCTAAAGGTGACTTAAGACTTTTGCACAGTACTGTAGAGCTGAATAATTAAAAAAAAAAAAAAAAAGTTTCATTCAATGAACAGAAGCTTCTACAGTTTGACTCGGCAAATGAAGTGTTGAAGCCCATATGGCAACCATTTATTGCTCAAAGGGAGTGCCATTAATTTACGCACAACTGTAACTGAAAGCAGAATTTTTTTTTTTTTTTTTTACAGATGAGTTTAATATGTAAAAAAAAAAACACCTTAATGTGCTGTACTGTAATGAGGAATTTAGTCAGTGAAACAAAAACTTTTTTTCTTCCAAGCTGATTTTTTTTTTTTTTTTTTCTTGTACAGGGTGGGGAAGCAAAATTTACAATATTTTGAGGCAGGGATTGAAAGACAGTGTATGACCAATTAGTTTATTGAAAGTCATGAGAATTTATGTGCCACAAGAAAATTTATATAACAGAAAATATTTTTATTCTATGTGTCCTCCTTCTTTCTCAATAACTGCCTTCACAAGCTTCCCGAAACTTGCGCAAATGTTCCTCAAATATTCAGGTGACAACTTCTCCCATTCTTCTTTAATAGTATCTTCCAGACTTATAATAGAAAATAAAAAATGTTTGCATATGTTGCACTGTTCACTTGTAATGCCATATATGTCATACTGTGTGGAAATATGGGGAAATGTGTATAAAACTAATTTAGACCCGATAATTAAACTCCAAAAAAAGCTATTAGAGTCATAAACAAAGCTGGTTATCTCCAATCAAGTAATCCACTTTTTGTAGAATCTGGTTTACTAAAATTTTTTGACATTGTATATTTAAAAACAATGGAATTTATGTTTCGCGTTAAAAGTAAACACCTTCCTTTTTGTATTCAGAAAATTTTTAAGTTAAGAGAAGGACATTATAATTTAAGAGGGATGTTTGTGTTTGAAAAATGTAAAGTAAGAACGTTAAATATCACAGTGTTTCAGTTATTGGTGTCAAGCTATGGAACAAACTGAAGGATGAAGTGAAATTGTGTAGCTCACTGTTGAGTTTCAAAAAGACTTTAATTTGTCAAATTCTGAAGGGCTATGAAAGTAATATGATTACAAAATGATTTATAACACTGAATGTAGTATAATTTGTGTTTAAGTATTTACCTGCTGCAACTACGGGTGTAGACGTGAGTTAAGGATGTGAATAGGAGAAGCAGAAATAAGCCTCTGGCTTCAGCTTCTTCCTTTTTCAGTTACAAAATGTGTTAATTTTATGTTTATTTTTTTTTTTATTTTATTTTTTTTAATATGTATGTGTTTTGTTTTGTTGTTTTTTTAAAAAAATATGTATATGTTTTGTATTTTGTATCAACTGAAATAAACATTCATTCATTCATTCACTTTCTCGTAATAGTTTTGCTCATAGTCATTCTCTTCTTTCCATTATAAACAGTCTTTATGGACACTCCAACTATTTTTGAAATCTCCTTTGGTGTGACGAGTGCATTCAGCAAATCACACACTCTTTGACGTTTGCTTTCCTGATTACTCATATGGGCAAAAGTTTCTGAAAAGGTATGGATAATAGTGTTAGGTATGATTATGACATCAATATATGTTTGGTTTCAAAACAATTGACGTAGTTCCTGCTGAGAAAAAACAACTAAATGTTCTTTGTAAATTTTGCTTCCCCACCCTGTATATCTGGGTAATTTAACACAGTATATCTGGTAGTTGACTCACTTTTGAAAGCACCTTCAAGTGGTCATTAAAGGTTTGGGCTCTTATACACTGACTGCATTGTTTTGGAAGTTGCTGCTTAGAATTTACATGACTGGAGATTGATATTATATTGCATCTACAAAAATACCACAAGTGCCACTTCAACTAGAGGAAATATTCACAAATTACAAAAATTTTAGGGTTGTAGTAACATATCCTCTAAACATACGCTTAGATAAATAAGCTGATATTTTGTGAACTGGTACTTTGCCTCTGGATTCTGACTAATTCAGCTGAGTAGGTTCTTAAGGCCTTTTTTTTTTTTTTTTTACAAGTGGTTTAAGAGTTCTTATAGAAGTAAATCACATCATGTTCAATTTGCAGATTTATACATTTATGAATCAGTTCAAGTGGGGCCTCATCAGAATTAATAAATAAATGAATGAATCTTGTAGGAAAAACTAAGCTCTCTTGAAGAAGTCAACAAACTGAAGCCTGAATAACATAAAAAAACGAACACAATACAACACTATCCACAGTTAAACAAAGAAAACACTTGAAAGGAAATAATTTGCTGTACTGCGTATTCAGCACAGTACGGGCCCTTGAGAATAACACTAAGCCATTAACAAGGGTTTGTTCTCCATACAAACTGTATCCACTGTTCAGATGAACGCCCCCCAAGCTAAGAGCATTCGCAAAAGACTCAGAAAAGCAGCTCGGAGATGTAAATCCCCACCAGTGTTTGAGAATGAAACATTACTGTGTTGACGAGGGACTCGGTTCAACAGGGAAACTAGGAGTACAAAGATGGAGCAAACAGGAATCAGGAGATGGAGCCAACCAACAGACTGTTAGCAAGCAAATAGGACAGGCTAAGAAGATAATACCTCAGAGAAAAGGAGGAAAAAGGAGTCGCAAGATGCACTCAAGATCTAAACCGATCGAGGTCATCATATTAAAATATAATAAGTTCTGTTTCAAATTAATAGTCTGGGTGGAACTAAAGAAAAACAGCATTAAAGGAAAAATGGGAAATGAGAGCAGTGATTCAATATGAATGAGTCAAGATTGAAAAATGTTGGTAGTTACATCTCAATGCCTTTCTCTTATTAATTTCAGGGTTTAAAGGTCAAATTCAACCACTTTTCAGGCACATTTTCAATTCCTGGGGTAAAATACATATCTACAGGAATACATACAGGGTGGGGAAGCAAAATTGACAATATTTTGAGGCAGGGATTGAAAGACAGTGTATGACCAATTAGTTTATTGAAAGTCATGAGAATTTATTTGCCACAAGAAAATTGACATAATAAAAAATGTTTTTATTCTATGTGTCCTCCTTCTTTCTCAATAACTGCCTTCACACACTTCCTGAAACTTGCGCAAGTGTTCCTCAAATATTGGGGTGACAACTTCTCCCATTCTTCTTTAATAGTATCTTCCAGACTTTCTCGTAATAGTTTTGCTCATAGTCATTCTCTTCTTTCCATTATAAACAGTCTTTATGGACACTCCAACTATTTTTGAAATCTCCTTTGGTGTGACGAGTGCATTCAGCAAATCATACACTCTTTGACGTTTGCTTTCCTGATTACTCATATGGGCAAAAGTTTCTGAAAAGGTATGGATAATAGTGTTAGGTATGATTATGACATCAATATATGTTTGGTTTCAAAACAATTGACGTAGTGCCTGCTGAGAAAAAACAACTAAATGTTCATTGTAAATTTTGCTTCCCCACCCTGTATACGCAGAATTAGTTAGACTTTTTTTATCTCAATGATGTACATTGTATTATGCTACAAATATCTAAAATTATGTTTCATAAGAGCAAAAACTGTAGAAATGAAAGAAGAACCCCCCCCCCCCATAAAAGGGAAGCCACTTGTCATTCATCAGACACACTCGCACAGAGACAAAGATGAAGATAAAAATGTACCTGGAGTCGACCTCACAACACCCGCTAATTTTCACCTCTCTGTACGTGGCTTTGGCTTACTATCTAAGTTAATAATACAATTAAATAAATAAATCACATCACAGAGTTATAATTGTAAGCACTTTCAAGCACTCAAACTCAAATTCAAACCTTGAAAACACAACACTGAAATTCAAGCACTTCCAAGGATTTCAAGCACCCGTATAAACCCTGTTTATTTATTATTTTTTTTACTTTATGTGGAGTCAAACTACAGGGTGTCCCATAAGTCTCCATACATAGGAGACTTAATACATATGGTTCTAACATGTATTTCTTTATATTTCTTCTTTATAGTTCTTCAGCAGTGGAGGACACACATTGAAATGTGTTCCTGACAAAATGGCAGTCATATAGAGCATATTATATAAATAAAAATGGTTTATGTCAAGAAACGTTTATTTTTCCTATGTATGGAGACTTATGGGACACCCTGTAGATCCAAAGCTGGGATAAGCCAATTAAAGCTGTCTTCTAAGTATCTAATGGTGTTGTTCTCCATTGTCAAACTGTTGAAACTCCATACCAGGGTGGTTTTTAATGCCCTTTTTAATACCACTTTAATCAAATTTAATGCCCATGTCCAACTGCAGATATACTTTTATGACCGTTTACCGTCGACAGGCTTTAACCAGGTTCTGAATAGTTCCTCCTCCAATCACTTCTGCTGAAACTTGCATTTTCCCATTTTTCTGACATTTGCTAATATTCTCTCCACTCTTTTGCCACGGCATGAGCACGCTCACAGCACGCTGCATTCCAAGCATCCGGTGTTGTGACTTCATGCATCACCCATAAACAATAGCCAATTAAAGGGTTCCGTCTGTCAATCATCACACTATACTTCCGATCAAAATGATTAAATGGTTATATAATCAAAATAAATCATGAATAACATGAATAACAATGCTTTTTTTCCCCCATCAAGTGTAATTAATTTTTTAATGCCTCTGGACATTGAATTTAATGCTTTTTAATGCCATGTAAGGCTGTAATTTTCACAAAATCTATTTAATGATTTTTAATGCTTTTTAATGACCTGCAGAAACCCTGTATACAGTATGAAGTATTCTGAAGGTTTTGTGATGGGTATGTCAATGCACCTGCCATTGTGGACCAACTTGGGCTGGCCTGTCAACACATTTATTATTTACAAGAAGTTGCTTTTTTTTATTCTTCTGTACAACACTGTTTTTTTTTTTTTTTTTTTTTTTTTTTTTTTTTTTTTTTTTTAAATTGTACAGCTGTTTTGTGTCTTTAATCTATTTTGTTTGTATTTATTCTTCTGTACAGCACTTTGGTCCACTGTGGTTGTTTTAAAGTGCTTTACAAAAGAAGTAGAGAGAGAGAGCTTAATTGTTAATCTTCCCCTGTAAGTAGCTTTGGAAGAAAGTGTCAGCCAAATGCATAAATGTAAATGTAACTATGCTTTAGTACAGGGGTGTCAAACCCATTATAGTTCAGGGGCCACATTCAGCTAAATTTGATCTGAAGAGAGCCAGATCAGTAAAATAATATAACATATATAACAATGTAACATAATAATATATAAATAATGTCGATTCCAAACTTTTCTCTATGTTTTAGAGTGAAAAAAGTAAATTTACATTATGAAAATGTTTACAAACTATCCTTTCAAACAATGTGAATCACATGAACAAACTGAAAAAATAAGTGTAATTTTAACAATATTCTGTCTAAGTTCATCATTTCCATATGTACATTATACCGTACAGATCACAGTGGATCTACAGATACACAAAACATTTAGTAACAGACAGAATCTTGTTAAAAATGTACTTACTTCTCTTAAGACATTTCAGGCTGTTCATATTTGTTCAGGTTATTCACATTTTTTGCAAAATTATACTTTGTTTTAGTGTAAATACATGAAAATATTTACATTTAAAAACACAAAAATTTGGAGTTGTCATTATTTATATGTTATTATGATCATATTTTACTGAATCCTGCTCATTTGAGATTGAATTGGTCTGAATGTGGAACCTGAACTAAAAGAATCGTTAATATCTTCAGTGTAATTTTTGCATTTCACAAATTCATCCCAAGGGCCAGACTGGACCCTTTGGCGGGCCGGATTTGGCCCCCGGGCCACACGTTTGACACCTGTGCTTTAGTACGAAAACTAAAATTCATTTGGTGTCAAGTTCTGTAATTGGAGATGGGAAACTCAAGAGGACATGAAAGGGGTAAAAAAAACAAACAAGAAACCATGCAGTCCAAAAAAATTCTTTGATATGGCTGTTAACATGCCAACTCTCTTTAGCCTCCACTTCAGCTTCACCATGACACCCTGTGCAAAGGGGCTTATTAGCATGATGCTAATGAGGTGTGTAGGGGTTTTTGTATGGTTATTGCGGAGGTCTGACACCACTCTGCTGAGAACCCCCCCCCTCCTCCTCATTAGGCCTCACTGCTGTCTCGCTAACGTCCAATACCAGCAGGAATCCGGTTGTGTGTTCATTAAAGGTCAGATGTCAGCTAATATCAGCGGAGGTGCTCAGCGACATGACAGTTACAGGAGACCCCCGCAGAGTTTGTGGTGGGCGGCGTGTGGGAGGCATTATACTCTGCTCAGACCCTCCAAACTGACAAGAAGTTTAATTTTCATGGGCGTGAGATCAAGACTCAGTGGTCAGGGGATAATGTGGGTCTGAGATGCAGTGGCTAAAGATGAGACGAGCAATTAATGATTATTTATTTGCAGACAATGTGAGAAAATGAGGCAATTCCCTTATGTAGCGCCATCATTGATTCAGTTTCTGTGGGCTGGTGACAGAAGATGATTCATTGCAGCTGAGCCTGTGTGCATACATAAAGAGTATGAGTGGAAGCTCGGTGTGTTTTTACACCCTGGGGGACCCACCATCCCTCTCCCTTTTCCAAATATTAACAGTGGAGACAGTGGGGGGAGGTTGGAGATGGGTTCCTCCATTGCCTTCTGCTTTGCATCATTACATCCAATCTAAATCCTCGTCTATTAATCCTACCACCCACAGATACACACACTCCAGACACTCCCACCACGCTTACTCATGTCGACTCCAAGACAGGCTTTGGTAGTAATCCACCTTTATTATATTTTTTTCCTGTTGACTTTGAAACTACATTGCAACAAAGGGAGCTTCCAGCAATTTATTAGTTTATTCATGTTTGAGGTGTTTTTAACCAAATGTTCAATATACAGGATGTACAAAAGTGTCTCGTCTTTGTCACTGTTTGATAGAAACAACTGAAGTAGTTTGTTCTCTCCGAGCACATCATGCATCATATCATGTGAACCAGTAGGGCGTCCATCCAAGGTGAATCTTCTGCCAAGCCAATTAAGATACTGAGGAACAGCCAGAAGGTATCATTATGTCAGACTGTTCACTCTGGGAAGTCTGTGGCAAAGGTAATCCTACGACTGAAGTTAAACGATGTGTGCATTTACTGTATTTTTGAACTCAAACCTCTGCAGTGCACTTTATCAGCGGCAATAAAAAGAAGTGAAGTGTCCAGATGCAATTAGAGGACACAAATGCCTCCAATAGCTTTTCCTGGAAAAGCGCACACCATTAATGTGGTCACATGGTTTGTCATATAATAGCAATCTGGGAGTGTAAAAAAATGCAGCTTTGAATACTAAGAATCAGGACTGCAGCTATTGATTACTTTATTAGTGATTCATTGGATGATTATTTTCATTATTTATGAATAAATCATCTACAAAGTACAAAAACTCAAATTACTAACAGTTGTATGTCTCTGAAACCAGATTTGTGTGTATTGAAGACTTAGAGGGAATTTAAAAAAGGTATTAAGCTCACTTTAATAAATTTAAATTGACACTATACTAATATGTATGTTTCCGGTGAATATCTTTCTGTGAGAAAAATGCTGCATTCACTTACAGCAGGGGTGAGCAATCCTGGTCCTCGAAGGCCGGTATCCTGCATGTTTTAGATGCTTCCCTCTTCCAACACACCTGAAGGTCATTATCAGGCTTCTGCAGAGCTTGATGATAGACTTATCATGTGAACCAGGTGTGTTGGAAGAGGGAAACATCTAAAACATGCAGGATACCTGCCCCCAAGGACCAGGATTGCCCACCCCTGACTTACAGACTAATTTTATTGAGCAGTATGGATTCAAATAATGGATTACTTAAGTGTTTTTGCAGAATAGTATGTAGAGAAGTGATGGTGAAACCTGTGGAAATTCCTTCCAGATATTCTTGAGATTTCTTCAAGGCTGAGATTTTTGGGATATAAGAGATCATCATGTTATTATTTAATACCAATACACATTTATGTGATCTGTTTTTCCTAAAAATGCGTTTATGTCATTCGACAAGTACATTTTAACTGATTCATCCTTGAGATGAATAAATTCTCTCCAAGCATTACTGATACATCCCAGTCATGAGACAGGGACGGACATTGCCCTAAACGACAGTCACTACAGTAAACAAAATGACCCTGCTTTTACCAGAGCACAGATGTAAAAAAGTGAGAAAAACTCCTTTTAATCTCCTGCAGCCCATTAATGGAATCATGGGAGTTCTGTACTATTATCAGCATGTGAACTCTGGATCATGACCTCTGACCTACCCAAAGGGTTCAGTGGGTTCATTATTTTACTGTTGGACACTCTCAGCAGAAACTAATATTCAATTTGTAGCACAAGTCTTTGTTCTATTGTTTTCAGTGGCACTGCTGGAAAATGTCAGAGCTGTTCCCAACCTAACTGGAGAGACATTATGTTTGAGATGATTATCTATCTTTAGATAAAAAGAAAATTAATCTGTAACCTCCAGATGAAGGAGACATCAGTGATTGAAGTCTTGTGCCTTATCCTTCTTCATACATTTCACACAATGTCACGATAATTAGAATAGTTAGGGTTAATCTTTTGAAATACTCCCTTCATTTAAATGGTCTAACTTCTGGATTTCATACTGGTAAGTATCTATGTAGTATTTCTACGACTAATTTCTACTTGTAAAGAGCTCTGAAGATATGCTAAAGATGCCAATGTCTTGCACTGTAGAGGTATGAACTGAATCCATTCACACAGATGTGACCACTAGAGGGAGTAGTGAGTCCCTCTGCTGGTCTCCCATGGTGACGAAAAGTGACACCACAGGACCTTTGACCAAAGTGTCAGAAAGTGATGAGACAGGATGAGAACCACTAATAGACAACTCTTATGCTGCGTTTCCCCTACATAGAACCGGCTCGACTCGACTCGGGTACCAGGTCCTATTCCAGGAGACCGTTTCCATTACAAGATACTACCGACTTTACAGAACCTGGATGTCATAGCGATGCGGCGCTTTACTTTCATGTCGTCTGCTCAGAGATAAACTCGCTTGTTGCATGTTGTCTTGTCAAGCTCACGCTGAATTTTTACGTCTGAACCTCCACGACAAACCATGATATAATTTTGCGGGCTGTTATCATGTGGATTCACCTAACGCTATTTTTACTATAAACTTCCGCATCTGTTTTTTGTAACACGGCGGATCACAGAGACGACTCTCTGACCAATCAGTGTTCTGCAGTGTTTACATGTCACGTTTTAGTATCTGGTCCCCAGTCCTGGAACCCCGGTGGAGGTGATACCAAAAAACTAGTACCAGGTACCAGATTCAAGGTCCTTTTTTGTAATGGAAACGCAAAAAGGCCGAGTCGAGTCGAGCTGATACCATGTAGTGGAAACGCTGCCTTAGAGTCAAAGTGAAAGTGACTAAAGTTATAAGACCTGCTGTTATTCTCACCACTGGACACAACTGTAAATGAGTAGAATGGAGTTTGATGATGAAACAGCAGTATTTCTTCGACACGGCTGAGTTTGATAATGAGGCTTATGAAGGTATAAAGTTATTAGGTGATGGGATTACCTTTACTAAGTTCACCATTTGTTGACCCACGGATCAGTCTAACCTGTAACAGTTGTGATTTATGGTTTTACTGTGGCTGTTTTCTGTCTAAAAACAGAGCTATAATGTAAACTATCAGCTGATGCAGCATGTAATGATTATCTTAACAGTCATTCTGAATGACTGTCAAAATAATCAGCTATAACTTTTTGTTTAAAGACAACTTGATGATACTACTATACAGATGTGTGGAAACGTTGAGCTTTCTACTTCATTCAGTGATTGATACAGTCTGTGGATACATGGTGTTGATTCGTTGGTGGTTTTGGTCGTACTATTTTCCTGGTTTGGTGGTTTGTCTTGGTACGGCACTTCCCTCTACTGTTGAGAGTTTGGAAAATCTGTATTACAGAGAACCCCTTTAAACAATGCAAGTCTACAAAAGACAACTAATAACGTCAAACTTCATACAATGTGATAAGGCTGTTTAGCTGGTCTGACATGTAGGAATCATTAAGCAGAAATGTGCTTATTTATGCCACTATTAGAAACTCAATTTTAGCAATTCAAGTCTTCATTTGATTGGTTTTAGATCATAAATCCTTATTTGCAACTAAAATCAGATAATTAAAATGTAAAATGCATGAAATGACACCCATGCCCATAAAATAGATGTTGCAAATGGTAATAATGTGTTTATGTTATTATAGATCCAGATGTTGTCACTTTCCAGGGCCATCATCTCTATGTACAATGGGATGATTTTATTTGGGTTGTCAGGAGGACATGCCACAGAGAGCCCAGTGGTAAACAAACAGCCTGCAGCTACAACACATTAGCCATACCTAAGTGATTCAAAATGACTGTTATCGCTCAGGAAAACAACATCTACGCTACGTTTGAGTGTATTTATATGCAATCATGTGGCTTAACCCAAATAAAACTGTCTGGAAAAGTACTAGCTGCAGTTCAGTCTTGTGAAGCATCATCCTGGCTGATAGAGAGGTAACAAAAATCTATCAAGTCTCTGAACTGTACCCAAGGCATCCCAATCAGGGACCAGAGAGGAAGACGGCAGAGAAAAATAAGAGGAAGAGGAAGCAGAGTATAAAAAAGCTATGACTTCAAACACTTGATACAGTTCTGTGGAGATCTGCTTTAGGCAAGAAGGAAGGAAACGAAGAGGGAAAGAGAAGAAACAGAGGGAAAAAAGGAAATGAGGGAAATACAGAGTAAGAAGGAAACAGAGCACAGAAGACAGAAAGGAGGGAGGTAATGAGCTAAATAATGAACTAAACTTCAAGCACTCCGACAAGCTTTTGGGTTCATCTGGAAGGAGACCTCTGGAGATGGAGGCAAAGGTTGGCGTCCACGAACCTCATCCCATGACAACACTGTTTACTGAAGCCTTGGTCCTGGTTGTTCCAAGGGGCTTATGTCTGGGTTTCGGCAAAGCGGTTTGTAACTAATGGGCAATAATAATGATTGGTACTGAAAACCTGGTATTAAAAGAGCACTGGGGCCAAGTAATTACAATCCATAATACTGAAAAGCTCCAATGTTACCAGTTTTCCTAATGGTACGAGAGGAATTAAGAAAAGAGGTTTGCTAAAGATTGCTGCTGCATAAAAGTCGTCCTGCAAATACATCTCTCCGTCTCCGTTTCTGAGTCAGACAGTTAGATGTGATGCATTTTTGTGAAGTCTTGCGGGGAATCACAATCAGTAACAACATCTAACCAAGACCATCACGAGAAATGCATTTGAAATCTTAGACCAGTTCATCTCTCATTACTCCACATACGTAATGTACTGGTATGCTAACAGCCTGGACCCCAAATATAGACATGATTAAGTGATTAAATGTAATCAACAGCCAGCAGATTGTTTCGCTATGGGTCTGTTTCTAAATTTAATGTGAAATGGCAATCTTATCCTTCGTTCTGCTCCCTGAAACTGTGAACAAGTGGATTTAAAATCTGGAGGCTGCAGGCGAACTGATACAACATCAAAATGCTGTTGAAGAAAAAGTGATTTTTTAGTTTTTAGTAAAAAGATATACTTTGATGTAGCAATACTATCAGCCTATATACTTGCACTTCCCTACTAAAGATGTTATTTGTTATTTATATACACAACATATGAGGTACATAAAACAAAATCATTCTTAATATGTAATATGTCCATTCCTAACCAAAATACTGAAAATATTTTTAAAGTAATGGAGCAGCAGCAGAAGTATGTCAAAGTATCGTTAAAATCCCAACGATACCTATCCCTAGGCAACAGTAGTCCGAAAACCAATGGGCGATGTCTCACTCTTGCCTTTGTGTTGCTAAGAAAAGGAGTAAATGTTATGTTGACTTAGGTGGAGGTGTAAAGTCAAATTTTCAGCTTTACAAGCCAGACAAGTAAAAGCAGATGAATCCTGTTAAAAACTCAAGGTTTGGGGGGATTTTCTTGCTCCTGCTCAGGAAGATCTTTTCACCTTTTTCTAACACTATTTTCTGAACAAAAGCTGCTTGAGGCACAGTATTCTTTTACTGCCTCTGTTATTTCACTCCAAATCCACTGTTTTCTCTTGTTTCTCATCAGCTATCAGTCACTGCATTCCTGGCACTGACAATACTATATTCATTTAGCTTTGTTTTTTTGGTGCTTTTGGCTAGATGACTCAGCCCTTGCTTAGCCAATGTAAAGTTTATTCTAAGCAGTGGCCATACAGCACACTTAGTAGCAGGTTTATCAAGGACCACTTGGTGCAACTGGCCCTGAATGACCAATCAATGTGGTATCCATCCATACTATTCAAGACTTTTCCATCGGGGTCAATTAACTACAGTAGCAAGTCTCGGTATTTGACAGCTACAAAACAAATGAACGTAATTGACTGTTAGCAAGTTAGCGCTTTGATTAAGCGGCGTAACAAGACCAAAAGGAACACTACTTAGCAACACTGGTCATTTCTTGAATCGTCTCATATTACTTCCTGTAACCCTCGATCCCATATAATTTTCTGCAGAAGTGTCAAATGCTGATGGTTAGAAACAGATACACACTCGTCCCTTATGCATTCATCAGTCCCATATGCACAGAGCTGATAAGCAGCGCAGTGACATGATTGTTTTTATAGCGCCGTTATCTTTCCTGGCTTCTCATTATATTATCTTACTACGAAAACTGCCAAACAGAGGAGGATAAAAGGACTGGTGCTGATGTGGGGGGATGTGGACGGCAGCAACGAGGACGTCAGTTTTGCTTAGTTATGCTTCAGAAATAAGCTGATTTGTAATAGTGTGCAAAGATATAAGGAACAAAAGATGCATGACAGTGCAACAACGAGCGCTGTCAATGAAGCTTGATGCTTTTATCTTGCATAAAAATACATATTAACAAAGAATTTCGGCCAGAATGTCTCGTGATGTTCCTTTTGTTTGGAAGAAACATTGCTCAGAGGTGATGCTATCTGTCCGTTGACAAATCAAAGCTTTGACTTAGCTCACCTCTCATTACTTTGACTGATAGTTAGGCAGATAAAAGGGCTCAAAGGTCACATATTTGCTGGTTAATTTTCCTTTCGCTTACCAAGAGTCAACACTTTGACCAACTTTTTGTGGTAAGAAGTGTGAAGTTGTAGTGATAAATCTTTAATCTGGCCCTTGTCCCCCAAGATAAAGTTTATCAACAATGTTCTAGTAATTAATATATCTGATGTGAGTTGTTTAGACTTGCTGGAAGTATTCTGGTGGTGGAAAAATGCCACTGGCTGTCTGGTTTAATCAGGTTTTTCCTCCCCTTCTACCACTGTCTTGCCATTCTAATACTAGAACTGGGATGTTCCACCAAAGCAAACAATTAACCAAATGCATTACTGTTGTATCCAAGACAGTCAGTCAGATGTTTCTATATTAAGTGTGGAGATTGTGTTCATGATTGTCAATATACACGAAAAATAGTGAAATAGGCTCTTTAAAAAGTTCTTCAAGACCAATTGTTTTGACTAATTAAGGACCTGAAACCTAAAGGTAGATCAGTGAATACAAAAAACAGACAAGTTCAGTTCAGACTGCCAGGTGAGAACTGTTTGTTAGCCTATTAAAACTACTTCTGAAAATGTGGCAAAAGAAACATCATTTCTGATTATTGCAAACTGAATCCAAAGTGCATTTGAAAGTTTTTGGTATGTACATCTCACTCCAGATGCTATGGATTCTGAAATCGTTATGGCAACAACAAAGACAAATCCAAAGAAATGGACACACTGAGCCAAATCCATGCTGCTGTTTGTAGAGCAAAGCTGTTTGCTGGTTTGGGAAAACCTCTGTGCAGGCAAAGCTGAATGAAACGTGAGGACACTGGGGTTTCCACTGAATTTTGGTGTTTGAATTGCTGACTTTAAGCCAGTAGTTTGGTTGTCAATGTCTGAGGTTTTTGGGCGCAGGAGGTGAGGATAGAAAAGGTGGAGTAGTCAGACTACATCCACATCAGCCTCATGTCCCATGAAGGCTACGTCCTTATGTGTTACATGTTGTTATCACAGCAATCCTAGCTAGAAAAGCTCAATGTGCCTGTAGTATCAGCAAAACCACAGAAAACATGATTGTCTCACCTGCCTAAGTTGTGTAGATGTGCTCATAGTAGAACAAAATGGCACCTATCCTCATTTTGGGGCAGACTGCATCATAAATGGCTTGTAAAAGAATAACAAGAGAGTGCAGGACATGTGACTTTAACAGTCAGGATATTTTTCATGCAGGATGCTTTACTGACTACAGGCAGTTTTCTATTTTGCAAAATGTATGCTACCATTAGCTGTAATGGACTGTTGTGCTGCAGATACACTGTTCTCCAAAGTCTAAGCCTTTATTCTGTGTAGGTTATCTGGAGAGTCCTTGGTTTGTGTCCTACACGTAATTACTGGAAACAAAATTGTCCCAGAGCAAAAACAGAGCAACAAAGGTGTGATGCACTGCTTCAACTATGTGATTCACTGTCTGTCATTTATATCTCCCCAGTCAGCCATGTCTGCAGGAAGCCACCCCCCCCAACTCTGGATCAGCCCCAGGCAGCGGGATCAGATTAAAGCCCCCCGGGTTTCCTTTCATATAAGTTACATCTTCTGTCTGTCTGCTCACTGACATGGTTGTTGGGTTCCTTTCACAGAGATGGATTTGGACTCAGGATGCTGCAGCTGGTTAGAAGCACAGAAGGGGGGAAAAAGAAGAAAAGCATCTGTTTGGATGCGTTTTACTACTTGGCAAGGTGGGACATTAGTGAAAGGCATTATACTATAAAAGAGGGGCCTCAGGTTCAACACTGCATCAATGAATCTGTCAATAAACAGCAATAAATTTCATGACTGCTCTTGAGAAAGGACAGAAAACTCTTAAAAAGAAATCTTTAAACTCGAAGGGCTTAAGGATGGAACTAGCTGCGACTTTTCTTTAGAGCAAACTTTTGCTTGGACCTGCTTCAAAGATGCTTTAGCCCTTGTAAGTTCAGTGTCCCTGCTCATAAAATATTTGCAATGTCTGTTTGCCTCTACTGCCCTTTTGTGTGTTTTTCCTTTACTCTCACATCTCCAAATGATCAGAGCCTATTGGAGTGAACTGATGATGACAGGTAGCAGACATGGACTCAAAACACTGGGATACAAAGGTGGAATGCAGCTCAGACAGCTCTGAGAAATGTTTGCTTGAGTGATTTTGGTACAAACACAAAAAAAAATCTATGCATATTTAGAAAAGAGGTATGCTTATGTTTTGGTGAGAACCCCAAAGACTTGGTAATAAATCTTTGTCCAGGTTTTTCAAACCCATTTTACTCTCTGTAAGTGCCCCTTATTTTCATTGTCAATTGATCTGTTGATTATTTGCTTAATTAATCAATTACTTGTTTTTCTAAAATGTCAGAAAATGGTTATGAATGTTGACTAGATTTTTCCAAAGCCTAAGAGTTGCTTGGTTCATAATGCAATTACACTGAGAGTAAAAAAGTAAAGAGTAAAACAAACAAACAAACAAACAAAAAAACCCCAGAACATATTCAGATTTTAGATGCTGGAATCAAAGAATCTTGACTTTTATCCTTAAAAATATAACCAAACAATTAGTTGATAACAAAAATAATTGGCAACTATTTTAATATTTGACAACTAATTAATTGCTGCAGGTCTATATTGATTATTCTTTGACAGATAAAGAAACCCAATGTTTAAAATTCATACACTGAACTGTACGGTTTGAGCACTGACAAGTTTTCGAAAAGCAGCAGCAACCTCCACTGGAATCTGTCTGGCAAAAGTTTTAGACTTCCAACTGACAATTACTTTATTTTCCTAATTATTTTTCTGTAGTACTTGGAAAAAAGTGACAGAGGGCTTTTGATGTTGTCTTCCAGGCATTTTGTTGGTCAATAAATGTTTAAAACCCAAAGGTAACCCCATAAATATAATAAAGGACAAATGGGACTTCAAACTCTAGCACTGTGAATGTCACAGGTACAGAATAATCAATGAACGTCACAAATAAAGGCAGCATGGATGACTTGATTGGTTTGCTCCGTCTATGTGGAGTGACTCCTTAGGGTTAAAATGTTCAGTGCTTTCACCTGTAAACATGTGCTGTTAACAGTGAATCTATATACATGAAAGGTGAGTCTCGTGTTATCCCACTGTGGTATGTTTCGTAACCAGGATACTCAAGAATGCGATGAAAGGATCTGACAGCTAAAAACATCACAGATGTTCATAGAGCTGCATCAACTCCCACTGAACCCTATACAAGTACTGTTGTGTTATGGAAAGATAAAAGCTATCTTGTTAACTCTCACATTTTCCTCTGGGTTCATACAGTGGATCAGAGGTGATTTAGATGTCGATTTGGTGCTTAAATGCTAAAGTCTGAAAGGGAATACCAGCAGAGGCATAAAGCTTTGGTAGATGCTGACTGACCTGCTGATTGTACTTTTTAGGTTGGAGTCAGGGTTTCACATTTTGCATTTTATTAATTATACACCGATCAGGCATTATGACCACTGACAGGCCAAGTGGTATTAATTTAGATTATTTCAATTCAGTGGGACCTGTCAGTAGATGGGATGTATTAGACATAGGGCTGGGTATCATGGCCAATTTCCAAGATTGATTCGATTTTGATTCATAAGGTTCTGAATCGATTAATCATGATTTGATTTGATTCGATCCAATATCAATTCGATTCAGTATTAATTGATTGATTCAGATTAATTTAGTGAGATCAAAGTACAATTTTGACTTGTAACCTGATTATTTGACTACCGCAGTAATGCAACACATCAATACTGGTATCAATATTGATACTAGAAAGGAAATAAATATGGAATTTCAGCAGTAAGTAGCTGAATCTTCTCTTACATAAGAAACATTCCCATGTCTCTACAGTGGCTCAGAACAGACTTCTTTGTCATCTATATTCTGTTTTATGGCTGGTGGCTTCTAGTCACTGGAGGGGGGGAGGGGTTGCACTCCGTGATTGTTGGTTGGGGGGGGGGGGCTTTTAGTCCTTGAAGTGGGTGTGTTATAAACAGCAAAATGGACATGAGTAGGGATCTGAGGAACTATGACATGGGAGACATTGTGAAGGTCGAATCACTGGATCAGAGCGTCTCCAGATCTTTTTGGATATTCCAAACGTAAAGTGATTAGTACTGACCAAAAATGTTCGAAAGAACAACTGGAAATAAACCAGTTGAACATCTATGGGAGTGGAAAATTATTACCAGCTGTCTAATATTGTGTAGGTTCCCCTTTTTCCACAAAAACAGGTCTGACCCGAGACCTAGACTCCACCAGACCTCTGACGGTGTGTCTGAAGGTGTGTGCTGTGGTATTTGGACCAAGACGTTAGCAGCAGACCCCTAAAGTGTTGGAAGTACAGAGGTGGACCTACATGGCTCAGATTTATTTGTTCAAAACTTCCCACAGATGACCAATTGTCCTGAAATTGGGATGTCCTTCCGTTGTTCATTTTTGGTGCGTACTAACCCCTGCAGACCAGGAACACCCAACAAGACCTGCAGTTGTGGAGATGCTCTGACCCAGTCATTACTGTTACAATACGGACCCGGTCAAAGTCACTCAATTCCTCATGTTGCTCATTTTGCTGCTTTCAACACATCAGCTTTAAGGACTAAACGTTCACTTCCTGCCTAATATATCCAACGTAGTGAACGGTACCATTGTAATGTGTTTTTTACAAATATGACTCAGCTGCACAAGTTCTGCCAGGACTAAGGGGACAAAATTCATCCAGAATGTTTTGTGAAGCTTACACCAAGAGCTTGACTGAAGTTACACAAGCGAACTGCAATTTCACATGCCACTGAGAATACCGTAAGTGTCTCTGCTATTATTATTATTCACCAAAGTAAAGTAGTTGGGGTAACTGAATGTAAAGTGGGTGGTGCAATGGTGTAATAGTTGAGACTTCTACCTTATAGTGAGAGGGTTCAATATTTGATGGTGAGTTGGACTGGGACATTTCTGTGTTCAGTTCCCTTGTCCAAAGTTGTACTGACAAAGCACTGGAATTAGCCCCATCACTGCTCCGAATGTGCTAAGTGCTAATACTAATGCAAAGTGGAATGGGTAAAATACAGAGACCACGGATACTAAAATGAGTTGCCCTTTAAAGCAGCAAACAAATGCACTTAGCTAGCCTATATGTACTGTACTTCTGACATCAGCTGTAAATCAAATGGAATTTTTAGCTCCTGAAAATAAATGTAAAAGTATGATGAAGTAGGATCCATTACTAAGGTCAATTAATCTGACCCACAGAATCTACTAGAACATAATCAACAAATTACAGCAAAGACGGAAGCCTGATAAGGTTTAGAACACAGGTGTCAAACATGTGCCAAAACCGGCCCGCCAGAGGTTCCAATCTGGCCCGTGAGATGAATTTACAAAGTGCAAAATGCAAAAATTACCCTGAAGATATTAACAGTCAAGGGCATCAAACTCAAAAATAACAGCATAATAACCTAGAAATAGTGACTCCAAATTTTCTTCTTGGTTTAATGTGAGAAGAATAACATATTTTGCCTATAAATAATAGCAACACCAATTTTTACTCTTTGATTTACTGCAAAGAACATTAAATTCTGATATCCTTTAACAATAAAATGTCAATAACCTGAACAAATATGAACAACCTGAAATGTCTAAAGAAAAATAAGTGCAATTTTTACAATATTCTGCCTGTTTTGTGCCTTGCTAGATCTGATCTGTAATGCACATGTAGAAATCACAAGTTGACGCATAATACTGATAAAATTGTACTTATTTTTTTTCAGAAATTTCAGTTTTTTCCAGTTATTCATATCTTTTCTTACTTTGGATAGAAATAGTTTCATCATTTGATGTTATTTTTTGCACTAAAAAATTTGGAGTTGTCCTTATTTATAGGCTATTATGCTATTATTTTACTGGTCCGGCCCACAGGAGATCAAATTGGGCTGAATGTGGCCCCTGAAAGAAAATGAATTTGACACCCCTGGTTTAGAGGTTAACATGATGACTGGAAAAATAAAGCCGTACAACAGCTCCAAAACCATGACAGCTTTGATACTCCCACCTTCCCCCTGCCCATGTTCTCATCAGCCCATCCAGTGGGTGGAGAGCCCTGAGCAAAAGTTTGAGCTCAAGGCAGTTCGTCCAAAGCTGACTAATTGCAGCGGTATGACAGAACAGCTGCTAATGAGGCGCTCTTTCCACCTCCATTGTTGGCAGCCATCAGCTCATGAACATTGTAGACTCCAGTTTGTCAATGTGGAGCCACAGACTGAGATTACACTAATTGACCATGAAGCTACTATAGATTCTCTATGGACCTTAAATTGGAAAATTCAGAATGAAGGCATTTAAGTTGGAATATATATCAAAATTGAGTTGGAATTTTCAGTATTCACATATGTGTTGGACAGACATTTGATTCTACTATAAAAACTAGGACCACTAACACCGTTTAACTCGCAACACTGAACATCTATAGTCATGCTTCAGTTTACTTTGGTTACACTGGTCAACAATTTTTTTTAGAAATGATTTGCTTCAGACATTAAATGTGCTAAATGTTACGTATTTTAATAAGATTAATTGGAAAATAAATGACAAAAGTGCCGGTTTGCTCATGTTTTCAAGGTATATGATAAAGTGTTATTACACATATATATTGGTTTATGTACATTTATATAATAGTTTATAAATCTTCCACTAAATAGAACCTGTAAAGTGAATGTATTCTAATGTGCAGACAGTGTTTTGAAGTAGATCTTGTAGGTCTGAGACAAATATTCCTTTTGAGTCAAACCCATTCTCTCGTTAACTCTTGAATTTCACATTTTGACCCAAGGCTGTATCTTGGAAACTTCAGCCAACCAGCATTTTTGACTTGACTTTTCTTTATCAGTGACTCTCATGTGGTAAAATTTCATTACTTTTATTCCGGAAGCATTTTCCTTGTAGACCAGTGTTATTTTTCAGTGTTGATTTTATTACATTTTACTGTGTAATTCATGAAAATAACAACTGAAGTTTTGAGAATCTGCTGAGTTTAGAGTATTACACAGTTATGGAGGAGTTTTATTATCTTTAATACTGTTACAAAAGTGTAATACAGGTAAAATCAGTCACGTTGAACAAGTCAGATTGATCACTTAAAACAGATTATTCTAATCAAACTGGACCTTTTTCACCCATCTTTCAGCATACTACTAATTAATGGGTTTATTTACGTTGAAGTGTTGGTCTTGATGGTTTCTAGAGACATTCAGGTGCCTATTATGCTGATAGGTGTGTGGTGTTAACTGTGTCAGAATCCTAATTTTTCAACCTAGGTCTGACTGGCCATCAGCAATATTTACATGAAATATTCAGCTTCAAATTCACCATTCACTACTATCAAGGTTCTGTAAAAATGTATTCAAGCCAGGAATAGTTCTTACTAGAATAGGTTTGGTAAAAAACCTGAACCAATCATTATGATCTTAGTAATACTACTCTTTCCAATGTTGATAATAAATAAATATCTTCCACTACCAACAGTGACAAGACATCTTATATTCTGTAAAAGATATTCTCTGTTATCAGCAAATATTGTCCAGCGGATATATCATCACATCCTTAGTCATACAAAGTGTTTGGAAGGAGTTTCTGAAATGCTCCCCTACTGCAGAAAGTCCCTGTGTGTGAGTGGAGAAAAGGCTTTTCCATGTGTGTTTTGTTGTTGATAAATGATACATATTTACAGGCCAGCCCTCCTCTGAGATGAATCTCTTTATTTTAGGGTGAGATCAATCTGAAATAAGAGCAGCCGTTTCACCTGCCTTGGAGCCATGAGCCCAGAGACAATAAAAACTAGGTCGGATTACTTGTCGTTTTCCTGCTTATATATTCCATTTCATAAACGCGAAAGGCTTGAATAAGCATTCTTATTTCTCCCTTCTGCCACCCCGCTTGCATTGCGATTATTGTGTTCAATCCTCCATTGTACCGGTGGATACGGTGAGTTCACAAGGGGCAGCTGAGAGAGACGGAGCGCTGTCGGTGTGGTTGAAACCTATGTTACATTTATTATCCTCCTTTCCAGCATGTGACATCTCTCAAAGCACCTTAGCGATTCAGGTGTCAGGCTTCATTCTCAGACTAACAGGATGGCGCTTCGTCACTGGATAAAATGTCCCCTTGCTAAGATTAATGAACTGATTGACTCCATGAAGCGAGACGAGGCTTTTGAGTTGTCAGTCACAAGGTACAGACTCAGTTTTGGTCAAACTATTCTTATGAGTATATTGACGGGTTTTAGATTTCATGCAGCAAGCAACTGACAGAATAAGAAAAGCTGTAAACAAGACGTCGGCATGCATAAGGTCATATAATACTTCTAAACAGTTGAAAGAAAGCTGTTATTATGAGTTGATCACATGAAAATAGATGAATAAATGTTTTGAATTACAGCACATAATGTCACCAGTATGTTTTATGAGACCAATACTTCTGGTAATGGATGTATCATTAAATAGGCAAAAATCCAAAGGATACGGCATGACCCCAAATGTACTGTTGTTGTTTTATCTGCAAGTGGATGAACAGAACAGAAACTTCCAATGTTCATTTCAGTCTTGGTTTCCCTAAAAGGAGAATATTGTGAAAGACAAAACATTAAAAAACAAACAAGTGGTGCCAGGCACAACAAACCCCGCCCCTTGCACATATTTTACCTTATTTTGGCATCGATCCAGCTGATGTCATCATGTCTATGCATGTAGTGATGTCAGCATATCAATTGCGTCTATATACTGTATGTGCCAAGTTTGAAGTAAATTGAAACAAAACTGATATTTTTATAGACTTGTGAAATGTCGCCCATTATAAGTAAATGGGAGAAGAAAAAAGATTTTAAAAATTCATAAAATTTTTAACTTTGACCTACTTTTGCCAAAATGAAACCACATCTGTTCTGGATCAGTGGCAATCCATACAGGGTGGGGAAGCAAAATTTACAATATTTTGAGGCAGGGATTGAAAGACAGTGTACGACCAATTAGTTTATTGAAAGTCATGAGAATTTATTTGCCACAAGAAAATTGACATAATAGAAAATGTTTTTATTCTATGTGTCCTCCTTCTTTCTCAATAACTGCCTTCACACGCTTCCTGAAACTTGCGCAAGTGTTCCTCAAATATTCGGGTGACAACTTCTCCCATTCTTCTTTAAAAGTATCTTCCAGACTTTCTCGTAATAGTTTTGCTCATAGTCATTCTCTTCTTTCCATTATAAACAGTCTTTATGGACACTCCAGCTATTTTTGAAATCTCCTTTGGTGTGACGAGTGCATTCAGCAAATCACACACTCTTTGACGTTTGCTTTCCTGATTACTCATATGGGCAAAAGTTTCTGAAAAGGTATGGATAATAGTGTTAGGTATGATTATGACATCAATATATGTTTGGTTTCAAAACAATTGACGTAGTGCCTGCTGAGAAAAAACAACTAAATGTTCATTATAAATTTTGCTTCCCCACCCTGTAAACCTAATTTGGTAGGAATTCAACCTATAGTTTTGCTGCTACAGACTCATGTGCCTCATTTGGAATTCTGTATATTTGTGTTATCAGTAAAGTATATAATATTATAATTTATATATAATAAAATTTACACTCACCACCCTCAGGATATGTCCATACTAATAAAGTTTGTCCTGAAACATGTACCTTTTCCAACATTTACACTTAGTTCCCTTACTACTCTATCTTAAACCTCCTGACACTTGGAAATGTGACCTGATTGGTCAGTCCGTCCAATGCCATCCTTGAGTTTCAGGTGGTAATTTAACATATATAATGCCTGACAGCTGCTTCTGTTTGTATTGACTCTCTTGGCAGCTGTTGTGTACTTAAATTATGCATTTTGCCATAATTCTACTGGCTACATCAAACCATTAACATTAAAATATGAATAGACTGGCCTAGCCTAAGTCAACCCTCCAGACGCAACACAACCATCCTTTAATCCAAGATAATTTATCAGGTTGTCCAGATGATCGTATCCATGGTACCGACAGGAAAGGGTTGTGGACAGCAGCAGCTCATTCACATTGAAAGCAACAAAGATTTACAGAAGTCATTTGAAACTGGACACTAGGAGTATTCAGACAAACATGAACGACCTTTGCTGCATTTTTAGCTGAAATTGAAGATAAAATAAAAATCTGGAGCCATGTAAGACTTGTTAAATTGTGTAAAATGGAATATACGTAAATTGCTGTTTTCTCTTGTTTCAAATATTTGATTGAAACGAGGTTTTACACCAAAAAGTCCTTCCTTGCAGTAGGTAGACCACAAAAAACACCAATACCTGCCAACGCTAATCCCCTTGTAAAAAGTTATGCAATAATATTAATACCACTATCAACTCCACAAACACAAATGCTCCAAAAATCAGCCTAAAATATAAAAATATCATATAATGATATTGACACCAAAGATGCAAAAGAGAAAAATATATACAAAAATGTATAAAACACTGGGAAGAAAAGTTTGTATTACTGTTCTCATACAGTCCAGTTACTGACAGTATATACTTTACACACATTCACACAACTAGCACCTTGAAATAATCTGACAGCTGAACTTAAAACGACCTTTCTGATAGCAGCATATAGGAATACAGAATCTGGACAGTGTGGCAGAAGGAAATGGACACTTTGTTCAGCAGAATAACTATGATAAGGCTACTGAACAGTGGCGGTGCCTGACAAATCACTGTATCAGAGAACCAGGATTAAAATCATTAAAGAACACCAAAGAGAAGGGGAATCAGAGATGAACATGATGCACAAAAGTGACAAGGTAAATTCAATTAGGCGGTTTGTTCCACTCTCAACCTGAATGTCAGACATCTGCATAACTTGCAGCTGTGTTGGTAGACATTTAATTAACCTGCACGGTGTGTCAACATGCACTGCCACCGAGGATACACAAGAAAGCTTTGTCTTCACAGGTCCAAAGCTATGTGTATATGTGAGATGAATGCAATCGGAATATTTTGAGCACATACTAGGAAAATACAGTGCCATTACAGCTGCCTTCAAAGCATCAGCCAATCCTTAAAAACAATTACCCACAACAGGGCCCTCGGGACAGACCTTGTAATTGGAAAGCTTGCGGACTGCAGGTTACAATCCGCACATGGAGATAACAGCCTACTCCCCCTTACACCCCCTCATCATCATCCTGTACAATAGAAAATGAGAAGTCAACTGTTCCAAATAAAAGCCATTCATATGTAATGAGCAGTACAATGAAGCGTTCGTGCAGCTTTTGATATCAATTTATTTCATTTAACCACGTTGACAAGGTACTGCACTGTGGAAGAAGTGATAAACAGTAGCAGATGCTGCACAGTTAATATCCAACTGTGCAATGACTTTGGATCTAGTGGGTGTGTCAAAGTTATAAATCAAATTGCAATGCTTATTTTGGCATGTTACGTTATTCTATGTTTTGTTTTATCAACTTTACTGTAACTTTTAGCGTGTTATATATTATTTAAATCAGCTAAAATTTGCTTACAGGTCTTATTTATATCTTTGTGCATAAGAAATCAATATAAGTGAATCCCCAAAGGAACTTTGTGTTGATAAATGCAAGTTATGCAAATTTACAGGATTTCAGTTCTGTTGCAACATGTTGATGGTCATATGAACTATGTTTTCAGGTCAAAAATGTCCAATTTCATCACAATTAATGCTATATTTTCATGTCACAAATGGCCAAGTTATATTTGAACTGAATTTACCTGAAAAACAAATATTCTATTCTTTTAGATTCCCCAATTTTTCTTACAAGATTATATACTACGAATCACATGTTTTATTTTTTCACGTTGTAATATGGAGTATGGTGCTGATCCATCCTGCTTATGTTACGCCAATACATACATTAAAAATGTCACATGCCACTTTTTAAATCAACAGTTTTCTAATAATAAGCTTTTTTTTTTATAAAGAAATAACAATTCTATATTGTTATTTACTCTTTAGTATGATGATAAACTATACAATAAATAATTCTGATCCTAGTTTTTGCACAGGGATCATTTGTGGAAACGGTGACATGGCTGCCGAGCATCAGTATGATGGGATCTGTAACAACCATGTCACATCCGTCCACTGCCACATTTTGTGTTTTTGTGTCAGCTGTTATTGTTTTAGATCCACAATACTAACGTCTATGAATAAGAGGAGAATTAGCAATAGTAAGTATATAAGTTTATTACTAATACAGTACTGGTACTGACCAGAGCATCATGGGTAATGTCACGTCCGTCCACCAGCAAAAGTTTTCACATACACGTGCTATTCAAAATCCAATATTTCTGAAAATAGAGCTTCCACTGTCAAATAATATCGGTAGTCTGTGCACAAATGTATTAGCATTATTTCAACACAGTTCTATGCATTTCTTACAACTTTTTTTTTTTTGACAAAAATGGCCACTCATTTGACCCCCTAAGTAAATTTTACAACTGTGAGACTGACACACTGACTTTACTGCAGTGCTGTGTTACTGTCTACTGTCAATAATTTTCCCCCTCTCATCCACCCCAATCATTCTAGACATTACAATTCAATTACACTGAACAAAAATATAAACACAACACTTTTGTTTTTGCTCCTATTTTTCATGAGCTGAACTCAAAGATCTAAGACTTTTTCTAAACACACAAAACACAAAGCTATTCAGAAACTAAGGGGTGATATTCCAGTTCCTCTGTCCACTTCTAGTGTAGAGCCTATGGGAGGTCATTTGAGATGAACTGTAACTTAAATAATGAACTTGGCAGCTGTCGAAGGATTCAGATGATGTCCGAGACTAGAGATAAAATCTGTTAAAAAAAAAAAAAAAAGCCACCAGTAAGACTTCTTTCTTTGAGCCATCATACTGTGACATATTGGAATTTTTGCACTTTTTAAAAGTACAATACCTACAAATAACCTGATTGACAAGAATAATAAAGACTCGTGATAATTATATAACAGGTTCTGAAGAGACTGAGATTTCACACTGAATTATTAAAAGCAGGGAAACAAGGACACTTTTTTCATTAGAACATTTAGTGCCTATGTAAGACTTTCCATCAATCTTTAGTGAAGGGGCAGTTTGCCAGACAACTGCGCTGGAGATAGCCAGTTCTACCCAGAACTGTAGCCTGGAGAAGCAGCAGCAGCAGCAGAAGAAAAGTACTCAAGTGGGAGAGAAGAAAGTGAAAACAGCCCAATTCACAGAATGGCAGAATGGGCTATATTTTTGTTTTTCCCTTTGGTTTTGGTCAAAGCACACACACTGAACAAAAGGTGGCAAACGCTGATAAGATGAACTGGACTGACTGTGCTTCTGCTCTGCAGTTTGGAGAGGAGGCAGCTGAGCAGTTGGCTATGGGTAACGAATAATCTTGCCTTCCGTCGGTTCTCCAGAACTGAACACAGAACGGGACATTTTAAGACCAAGGGGAAGCAAGTTTAACAACTAATTAATATGCTTTTACTAACAGAATATGCTCAGCCTTAGATGTAATTATGGCTTTTTGGACAGCTGTAGTGTAAAGACTTAAATACTGTGTGCTGTGTTACACCATCTGCCATTCCAAAGCAAAGATGGGGTGTTTTCAGAAAGTGGTGTGGCTGTAAACACATGAATGCATTACAGGAAATGACTATATGAGTCTCTCACTTGCCTAACAAACGGCCTGTTTTCTAATCAATTCTCTGTCAATAAACCTTGCACCAAAGCTCATCTGATTGAGAATACCACTTATGCACAGGCCACTATCAAATTAACAGGAGTCATGCTTGCCAAGACGTGAGGGGGCAGATGCATCGCCATGTGATAAGGTGATGAATGTCAAGTACAGTTATTTACTCAAGCTGCATGAAGTGTTTATTGAGAAAAGTTGACAGTGGAGAACTTTAACAGTGGAGAAGCATCTATAATTTAAATAGGGGAAATTCTGGTGGGTTGTCAGGGTGCAAACAAACAACCCATCATCACTGACAGAGGCAGAGAGGTGTTAAAAACTTCCAAACATGACAATGAAACAGATTGAAAACACTTCAACTGTGACGTTAAGAGACAATGCTGACTCGGTTTCATTTTCATTAATTATCTTTTATCTTTAATGGCATCTACTGGCAGTTTCCACTAAACTTTCCCCTAAGTAAATCACCACTTAGATTGTCCTAAATTAACACGTGAATGTTACTTAATCCCACTGTGCATAATTCTATAAAAATGCTATAAAAGAATTGAAGACAAAACTGCCCTGCAGAACTGATGGTGTTACTTTATTAGCGTTATTATACTTTGAAAAGGGCTTTGAAGTTGCCATTCCAACACAGCCAATTATACCACTCATTATGCCTTAGTGAATATACTGGTGCAAAAACAATCAACTTTTGCAACTTGTGATACAGTCAGGAGGCAGAAGCTTGTTCTTTAGGGATAAGAGGAGTTCAACAACAGATTTAGATAACACATTATATTCCAGTAAACAATGTGACTTGGAGTCTTCAAACTTTCAGAACTAGATATCATCTGAAATTGGCAGTGCAATTCTTTTGTTATGTCTCATTAATCCCATATGGTATCCGGTAAATTTTGTATTTTTATGTGTCTGCACGAAGTGGCAGCTACCAGGATAAAAAAATAATCCCAACATGGAAGGGTTAAAAAGCTGAGGTTCGTTGACTTGGGCCAATCTACATAGAACCTCATGGTAAAAAGCCCAACATACGAAGAACAAGAATTTTATTTGTCAGTATCAAGGTTCTAATAGTTTTGGATTTTTCATTACAGTTTAGTTTTTTTAGTTTGGACTTTTTTTTCTCTAATTCAGTTCATTTTAATTTGTTTTTAGAGCAGGTTTGCTAGTTTTTATTAGTTTTCATTTTTTTTCTAAATGCTTAGTTTTAGTTTAGTTTTAGTTTTGTCATATCTTTTCTCTTCTTCTCCGCTGTATTCAAATAAATCAAGACAGGACTCTGCTGCTTTCTCCCAATTTTAGTCTCTATGTTTCCAGGTAGAGTGGGGACCAGAAGACGACTGGAAACCACAAGTGACCACAAGTGACGGACCGTCAAGTGTCGTATGGTGCCAACAGATAAAATTATTCGACGGAAATAAATCGATTTTGCATCAATCCGACATTGACAAAGACGAAAACTGAGGGAATTTTATCCATAATTTTTATTTGTTGAAGTTACTTTTGTAAACACACAATACAGTTTCAGTTAGTTACCGTTCTTTTTCTTTTAATTATAGTTTTTATTTATTTCCGTTTATGAAAATGTTTTTACAATTCTAGTTTTTGTCATTTCGTTAACAATAATAACCTTGGACAGTATATTGTCCATGTGGACATGTGGCACACACCAAAATTCACCCTCATCACTAGCTGAACACACTTTAAGCTGTAGACTGGGAGCAATGGGCTCTAGGGCGCAGTGGGGACCAAACATAGGGCTAAGAGCCTTGCTCAAGGGCATACCAGCCAGCAGTTTCTCTGCTAGTATGGGGAAATGAACTAGCAACAAGCTGTGGCAAGGCAACAACTGCCCCCTAAAAGTCACCTCTAAATGTACTTCACACGTTACCACAAATGGGAACATTTGTAACACTGGCCAATTATCAAACATCAGAAATAAACATGTTTCCAGACTGGTAGAAAAAAAACAGAAATTAAGTCATTATTGAGTTATGCATATTTACGGCTGTGGCTGCTTTGAGTGACAGGTAAGTGTAGTGAGTGGCTACTGTGTGGGCTTTGACTGACAGCTAGTCCGGCTGCTGAGTGCAGCTGTAGTGTTGTATATTTCAGAAGTTACACTCACAACACCATCAGAGGATTCTGAATGTTGGTGGCATTTGACTCAAGAAGTAAAGACCTCACTTCCAAAATTAGGCCAATACTTAAGCATCTTAGAGTTGTAATACCACAGATGGCCGCTGGGCCTGGATCCAAAAAGCCCAGGTTCAGGGTAAATAGAAGGCTGCATTGGGCTTTAATTTACAGGCTGGTATGACAGATTGTTCAAATGTGTCTTTAATTAAATGCATTTTTCCTGACAGGCAGCTCCAGTGTTATTGTGATTAATAGGTTTGAGACCATGAAATGACTTCGATACACAGTGTTTGAGGAACTTTACAGTAATTACAAGTCAGTAAGCTAACATTCATTATCTGAACCCTGAGCCCTTGCACTCTGCAGCTCCACACCGTTGACCAAATATGGTCACTTCCAGCTCCAAACATCACGATGGCCAAAAAGCAAACTACTGGCTTCAAAACGCCATTTCAGAAGTCCAATAAATATATACTGTCTATGATTTAACATGATAGAATAGAACAGAATAAGACAATATGAGCACCTCTGGTTCCAAAAAAAGAAGAAAAAACCTCCAATATGGTGACAGTCAAAATCCCATCTAACAGAATCAGAGGTGCAGTCCAGAAACTATGGTGTGATATCAAAAATGTGGGAGCAGAGTAAAAACTACAAGCCATTCAATGACCACTGCGATTATTTAGACATGCTAGCACTGTGGCTCTGAGGTGGCATCATTAGTTACTGTCAGTTAAATGAAATAAACAGCAAAGCCCAATCTGCGTCCTCAACGGACCCCTCCGTCCAGTTTGGACTGTTGGACCTTTTGCTTCCCTTGTGCTTGGTGCAGTATGAGGCATCACACATTGGCAGGGCTGGCAGACAGGACTTTTCTTGCCACGCGAGTCCTCGATTGCATGTCAATTTGTGCTGACATGACTCGACAACACAATGGTGAAATCAGCCAAAGGTCTGAGTTCAAAGCCGCTTGGGTCTGACACTCCCCCAGGGTGGAGGTGTACTGTCTGGGTTCGTGGTGCTGTCAGAAAATATTACCCACTGGGAAAAAAAAAGTACTCTTGCAAAGAATAAAGAATGGGTGTTTGGTGGACTGTGCAGGCCTTCTTTTGGGTAGAGGCACGTTAAAAAAGCAAAGGGAGCACTAAATGTGACTCCAAATGAGAGTGTGAAGAACACATAATGGGCTTAATAATATGTTTGTATTGGGTGCCTTAATTCGACTGCTGTGCTGTTAGCTTCTGACCACATGAGAGACAGATGGAGATGCCAACATCAGGCCTCAGGAAATGGAGAGAACAGAATTAACAACTGACTATCACCTCGTTTTCCAGGGAAGAGCAATAGTTTATGTGTGATACAAGGAAAATAAATTCCTTCAGCAGTAATCAGTGCGATTTTCTTGATGCCCCTGACAAACTGCCCGACGCTACAAGCAGCTTTACTCTAATGAATCTCAGGTGCCAAAAACAATGGGCTGTAGCTGCTGGTGGAAACACACAGTTCACTACAAATGTAGTAATGATGCCAGCTTGAAAGAGATGCCAAATGAATGCAGGAAAAACAGAACTGGTGGGAGAAGTTATTCTGGTTTACAGGCAGAAACAAGAATACAACACAGTATTACATTTTGCACTGTTACTAACTGCATGTAAACGGATGATATTTCCTTCAACTGATTGAAATGACTGTCGTACAAGTTGAGCTGTTTATTTCACGGAGAAATCCAATAAGAAATGCAATTACAAGCCACAGATCATTTTATTTGCTCCTAGAAACTCATCACATCACTTAATATTACGATGTGCAAGGAATAGACTTATTGCAACTGTCCATCACATTAAGTCTTCCCATAGTTAACAGGCAATAATATTTTCTTTATAAATGGATGATTATCACCAATACAGATCAGCCAGATTTATCCTCAAGGTGAAATGTCTTATTCCATCAGCTCAAGAAAATATAGGCTAAATATTAACATCATTATTATCCCTGTAGCAAAATTCAGCCTGCCACTTACCCATTGTCAAACATACAGCACCTAGTGTTAGCATTAGCATGTATCACATTAAGAACATGAGCTGCCATTGAAGGCACTCAGGGACCAGCTCTCAGTACTGTGGTAAAGAGCACTGATAAGTAAGTAAGTATATGTACCAGTTTTTAATGGTTGGTGTGGAGAGAAAAGGCAAACAATAAGTACAGAAAGGCTACAGACTGGAGAATTGAACCCAGAACCTTCTAACTCTGAGGTGGAAATGCTAACTATACCACTGCTCTGCTCAATAAACATAAAATAAAACCAGCTATCATGATACTAATGTATTGTAGAGTCTGACGGTAGTTCAGATGAAGGATCTTTGTAATCTTCAGTCCTGCATGTTAATGAGGTTTATTCAAGTTTACTCAGAACTAGGGTTGTAACGATACAGAAGAATTTAGGTTTGGTGCGTTTTTGGTACTGGGGTCTTCGGTTTGATACGTTTTTGATACGTTTTCGGCACAGTGAAGGACATGAGTGAAGGAGGGGGTGCTCCGTAACTACCAAAAACCGGCTACAAATATCAGACCCAGCTTCTGTGCCTCTGTTATACTCTCTGTTGTCATGTTTACCCCCCACTTATTGCCACCCCAGCCTCAGAATAAAGTGTTTCGTGCCGTGCCGCTGCTGAATGTATGGTAAATAGTAAATGGACTGAACTTATATAGTGCATTTTCTACACCTTAATGGTGCCCAAAGCGCTTTACAATTCCTCACATTCACCCATTCACACACATTTTAATACACCAGTGGGTGGCTGCTGCCATGCAAGGTGCTGCCATGCCCTACTGGGAGCAATTTAGGGTTCAGTGTCTTGTCCAAGGACACTTCGACATGTGGACAGTCAGAGTCAGGATTCGAACCGCCAGATCCAACGATCATTGGACGACCTGCTCTACCAACTGAGCCACAGTCGCCCTGTGTATAGGGGAACCCTGCCCATGGGTTCTGCTTCCCAAGTGTTTGCGTTTTTCACATAAGCTACATGTATTTGTTAGGTACACCTCCATATTGTACTGAAGGCCTAGAGTGCACCGTTACACCCCTACTCAGCACCACTAAACCCAAATGAATACTTCTCTCAATGATTAGGTAAAACTAGGTGAGTCTCTTCTGAAACTTCAATTTTATTCATATTGTTGTATCCGTGGAGCTATAGTGTAGAAAATGTAATTAAAGAGTTTACGATAAACTATGCACTTCACGGAACATTAACCCTCTAAAATAGAACAAAACCAAACCTTTTCAAGCACTAAATGTTATGTTGGTTTATACTGGTCCAATAATCACACCAAATGATGTTAACAGTTGAAATATGCAGTATACCTAAATATAACCTTGAAAAAAAAAAGTCTCAGTCTTATGCCATGTTTCCACAATGTGGTACCGGCTCGGTTCGACTCGAATTGACTCGGCCTTTTTGCGTTTCCATTACGAAAAAGGACCTGGAATCTGGTACCCGGTACAAGTTTTTTGGTATCACCTCTGCCGAGGTTCCAAGACTGGGGACCAGATAGTAAAACGTGACGTGTAAACACTGCAGACACTGATTGGTCAGAGAGTCGTCTCTGTGACCCGCCGTTTTACAAAACCCAGATGCGGAAGTTTACAGTAAATATAGCGGTAGGTTAATCCACATGATGACAGCCCGCAAAACTACACCATTCAGTCAGGAGATTCAGTCTTTGGTGGCCGATGAAAAATTCAGCATGAGTTTGGCGAGACAACAGGCAACGAGTGAGTTTATAAGCGACTCTCTGAGCAGACGACACTGAAGTAACGCACTGCATTGCTATGACGTCCAGGTACTGTAAAGTTGGTAGTATCCTGTAATGGAAATGGTCACCAGGAATAGTATCTGGTACCTGAGTTGACTCGAGCCGAGCCGGTACCATGTAGTGGAAACGCGGTATTAGATAATGTTTCTGTGTTTGCTGCAGGTAACAGTGACCTTGAGTCTTGAGTATTACAGCTTACAGAAAAAAAATCTCATGAAACCTTATAAATGCGGAAAGTAATTCCTTAAGGAGAAGTGCTGATGTGAAATAGTAAATAATTCATCCATACCTGCTTTATGAGAAATATTGCCAAATCAGCACTAAACAGTAAAAATCTGTTAGGTAGCCAGAGGGAGAATAGATCCCATCCTGTACTGTGGTCCCTTTAGTTCAACCATAGCGGTCCATGTGATTTGAACCAACTCCTAAAACGCATCTGAGCTTTATTACTGTGGCACAAAGAACATCCACTGAGTAAAAGTGGACATGCACCATTATATGGAACATTTCCCAGGGCGCCTGTTACTCGCAAACAACATGTTACTTAAGAACAGCCTCCACATCTACTTGCAGAGGCACAAGCTGACGAAGCACCTAGAAAGACATTTACCAGAGTGGCTGCTACATACTGCAAGTCCTCTAAGAACTGTAGCCTCTGCAGAAAACCCTCCTCCTTTTCCGTTTCTTATATGCAGCAGAAACCTGGCTTATGATTAAAACTAAAGAACAAATTATCATACAAGATAAGATACAGCGTCATTGATTCCTGAGGGACATTTTGCATCAATATAATACAAATAGAAGAGATTTATGTCAAAGTCAAGTTTGGGTCTGAGGCAATGGTTAATGCATTGTAGAGCAGGGATCAATGAGTAATCGCTAATATATTAAAACTGCACATCGAGAGCAAATTTCAATTGCAAATCAAATCATAACCAAGATTATGTGTAATTTTAATTAAAGCTTTAAGCACTTTATGATTGGACTGTTTTGAAGGCTGTAATGAATATCTATCATTTGCAAATTTAATCAATTCATGGAGACACACAGAGTTTAAGCACTATTCAAAACTGAAAAGATTACATGGGTGAAAAAGACAAAAATGTTTTTTTGGTTAGTTGGTTTGTTTTATTCATTAATGTATTTATTACAGGATCATTTCAGAATGCCTCAGGGCAATCTGGGCCAATGCAGCAGCAAAAATACAAAAAAGAGGCACATTTTCATTTTCATTGATTGTTTTCATTGTCACTGTGAAATAAACATGTTTGATAAAGCCGCTGAAAGACTGCCTGAAACACAGTAATGAATAAAAATCATCTGTTTTCACATTCAACCAACACAGGAATGCCAAAACTGAAACGATCTTCAGAGCCAATCAATCATGACCAACATACATGTTAAAATGTCGAAGTCCAACATGTTTATAGCTACTGTTTTGTCTACAGCTAATTTCCCATTCATGACAACTGTATAATTAGACTGTGAATCTTCATACAACTAGCATGTAAATTATGTTAAGGCAGAAGGTTATGCATAATTAGTTGCCACTTTGAGTATGTGTATTTGTATTTATAGTCTTATTTGACAGGGACACTGCTCATTAAACAGATAACAGAAACATAAAAAAACTGTAAATGAATCAGAATTAGTCAACAGAACTAATGTTCAGATGTCGTCTCTGGCCACATGTTAAATGGCAAACACATACCATCTTACCTCCCTAGAATTAAAACCGCCGAAGGAGTTGAACTTCAAGTGGTTCATACATACAAGTGTTTGTTTAGGTTTTGTTATTGATTTTTTATCCTCTATGGGCTTGTTAGATTAATAAGTCTGGTTCACAATCAAATGTAGTAGTTGTAGTTGGCAGTATGGCACCATAACATTGGATGCCTCTTGGATTAAAGTGAAAAAAACAGATCTGAACTACTGTAGAAACATAGCAGACTCCATTAGGGCCACTCCCTAACTGTGCAAATAGAGACTGCTCACAAAAACAGAAAGGAAACAATTCTAATTTTCACAGTTTCAGCAATTAGATCCTCCAAAATATTATTCACTGAACCTCTATCATTGTACATAACGTCTAAGGGTTCCTACATATAAGAGCTCAGGTTTCGTTAATGATCACACCTTGTCTTTTAAGCCACACAATGATGGATAGGTTCATAAACTGAAACTAAGGCCCTGTCCATGACAGTTTTTGGTCATATCCACAAAAGTTTTATATCGGATAGGTCAGGGGTCAGCAACCCTGGTCCTAGAGAGTCAGTATCCTGCATGTTTTAGATGTTTCCCTCTTCCAGCACACCTGATGGTGGTTACCAGGCTTCTGCAGACCTTAATGATTGGCTTATCGTTTGAATCAGGTTTGTTTGAAGATGGATACATCTAAAACATGCAGGATAGTGGCTCTCTAGGACCAGGGTTGCTGACCTGTGGGATAGGCCTTTCATCTACACGAAACCGGCATTGTCAGTCACTGAACCTGCAACTTTATGGAACTGGGTCCCAGAGTGCATAAATTTGAAAATCCTGGTTTCGTCTGCACGACCAAACCGCAAGTTTTCTAAAATGATGATGTCATAGCCCCACCTCTTTAGCCTTTCACCCCAGAAGCAAAACACTACTTCACAACAACAACAACAACAACAACAACAACGGTGGACTACAGAGTAGCGCTCGTGCTACAACAGCTTTTGAGCTTATTAGAAATACTGAAACAAAATCTACGGCTACTCTTTCATTACAATGAGCAACAAACAACCATAGCTAACAATATTCACTATATTCCCAATATTCACTCCTGGATCTGCTGCAGAGAGCTGTTGTTCTTCTGTAGTCTATGGTTTGCATACAGCAAGCAAGCTTTATGCAGGCCTGGCATTTGTACTACATCATTTTCAGTTGTTTTCAGTGGTTTCGTGTGGACGCAGACATTTCCTCAAACGACTGTGTTTACGGAGCACTTTTTTGAAAACAACAAAGAAAAAGATTAGATAGGAAAAGATGCTGTTTTGTGTGGACATGGTCTAAAACTGGCTTTCTTCTTCATGAACAAACCCTGTTGTACTTTCCCAGCAAACCAAATCTACACATTTCTTACCTTTGTTGGACTATGGAGATCTGCTCTTTTGAATGCACCTGAACAACTAAAGAAACTGGATTCATTTTACCACTGTGCTGTTGCGACTTCTCTGTCTCTGTATGTTCACAGACTTTCACACTGGTTGACATTTATTTATGATTCTGCCCATGGGATGCTTCCATCTTTTCTTTGTACATACATGTGTAAATCCCAAAGGCAGTATAGTGTGCATTTTCAGAACATCATACAAATGGCGGTTCCCAGAGTCACAACACAGTTTGGTAAAACAGCTTTTTGATAAACAGCCCCTTCTTCATGGAATGATTTACAGCGGGACCTAAAACTGTCAGAACTTGTAACTTCAGGGGAATTGAAGTCTATCTAACAGCACAATGAAAGTAATACTACTGGTCAGTGTAACTGCTTCTAAATTATGCATTGTTCTTTACTTCTACTTTACTTATGTTGACCTTTTATTGTGTATTACTAAATATTATATTTTATTTATTTGTAGTGTGTAGAAATTGTAAGTTTATTGCATCACACACACACTATGAAAAGTTGACATTACTATCAGACACAAATGACATGTGTTTGTTTTGTTTTGTGTTTGTAAGTTTTTATTGCTTAAATTACTTGGCGTGGTTCAACGTAACATTTTTAGCAGTGGGGTTGGCATTTTCAGTAAGTTATGGGTAGCATTAACTGCCAAACTTTAAGTATCAAAATAGCAGTCCTCAGTGGGTAACGAGTGATGTTACAGAGGGTTACAAGCTCTTTTTACACACAGTCCAATCAGCTGTTCCAGGACTAGCTAGCAGTCAGCGAAGCTTAGGTTAACTGATTTTTTTTTTTTTTTTATACAGCCACTGCAAGGTTAGCATGTTTATTTATTGATTGCAAGTTGTTTAATCAATGTTAGCACACATTTTTGCATATTTTCCTCACACTGCATGGGCGTAATGGGACGAGACTTGGTTTAAGTATAGGGGTCTGTGAATGTATTTTTGCTGTCCACCTCAGCTACCTTGGCCTTGCTAGAAAACGACGATATAAAAGCAATCACCAAACAAGAATTCTTAAGATTTATTTTTCACTCAGTCAAAAACTGACGAGGGTAATGACAGGAGAAGATGTCGACTGACTAACAGGGCGAAACAGAGCAGCAGAGTGGCAATGTGCACGACAAAATGAGTGTGGGCTTCCTGGTAGGTCGGGGGCATTTTGCCGCTCTGTTTCATTCATGTTTAATCTGCTCTCAAACTGTAGCATCTCTTTGATATCACACAGCGGGACCAGTCAAAAAAGAGGACATGACTTCATGCTCCGCCGCCCCGTTGCACATCTAGCCTCTGACTAATGAGAGGGCACAGTTTAATCACTGACTTCTCAACAGGAAAGCGTAAATGAGCACTGCACAGACTTATTTGAGGGACTTCTACCTGTAAGGGAACAGTGTTTCCATTACCAACCTGAAGCTACAGTTTAGTTAACACCTGAGGAGAAGTTGAGCAGCCTCTAATGATCACTGAACACCAAATATTCCAGGTGACAGCAGTGTACCACAGCTTAAACCAAACTGATGATTTTACTCCCCTATTAGAATTCAATAGCTGCCTGGAGGTAAGGTAAGGTTAAGAAAAGTTTATACCGAGTTTCATGAGCTACTGCACATGACAAGGATTTTTTCTAATTCATTTTCTAACCACCCTTGCGAAAAAGACACTTCACTGATGGCTTCAAGCCCCAATGGCTTTGACTGAGTACATGAAAATCCTGTATTTTCTATGGTTAAGGTTTTTCCACAAGTCTGAAAAAGTAGTGCGAACTTTACGAAAAAAGTAACAGTAACACAGGAAAACCAAAGGGAATGGAGTGTGTGTTTGTTTGTTTTTTACAATACGATTATTATGATCCAAAAATGAAGGTTTGTCTAATTTTACATCATGTGATAAAGATTGGAAGGTATGCTCAAACTCAAAGATAATGAAGAAAAGGTGACAGAAGGGAAACCAGCAAAAAGGGAACCCTTAATAAATATTGTAAAGGCAGATGATATGAAACTAAGGTATTCTGAAATGAGACAGAAAAAAATGTAGCTCTTTGTTGAAGTGACAAAAACCAAAGTCAGTGTTTTGTTTTGCCCAACACGGTCTTGGTAGTTAAAGACATAATACACTGTAGTTGACAGTTAGGCACTGTAACATTGGATGACTCTTGCTTTAAAATGGAAAAACTACCAAAGAAACTCGGTAGACTCCATTGAGGTGACTCCCTCCCTGTACAAATACAGAAAACTCAAGAAAATAGAAACTAAACAATTCTTATTTTCACAATTTCTGAAATTAGATCCTCAAAAAATATCATTCACTGAACCTTTATCATCTTATGTACTTCTTATTCACTATGGCTAATATATTATAAGCCAACTACTAATGCCACTGATGAAAGATAGTTTCACAGTTATGATGACGCTTATTGCGCATTTCTTAAACTTGCTTAGAAAATACTATAAAATATCGTTTGTCAATGTCCCACAGTGGGTAAAGTAATGTCTTAGCTCAGGGGTGTCAAACTCATTTTAGTTCAGGGGCCACAATCAGCATAATATGATCTCAAGTGGGCCAGACCAGTAAAATAATAGAATAATAACCTGTAACTTATGTCATCTCCAAACTTTTCTCTTTGTTTTAGAGTGAAAAAAGTACAATTACTTTATGAAAATGTTTACATCTACAAACTATCCTTTAAAAAAATATGAATAAGATGAACAACCATTTGTGCAATTTAACAATATTATGCCTCAGCTTATTGTTTACACATGTGTATTAAAACCTACAGACAACAATGGGTCTACAAATACACTAAATATTTAGTAACTAGCAGAATATTGTTAAAATTGCACTTATTTTTCAACTTATTTCAACTTATTTTGGGCGGCTGTGGCTCAGTTGGTAGAGCGGGTCGTCCAATGACCAAAGGGTCGGCAGTTCGAATCCTGGCTCTGACTGACTACATGTCAAAATGTCCTTGGGCAAGGCACTGAACCCTACATTGCTCCCAGTAGGGCCAGGCAGCGCCTTGCATGGCAGCAGCCGCCCACTGGTGTATGAGTGTGTGTGTGAATGGGTGAATGAAGAACTGTAAAGCGCTTTGGGCACCATGAAGGTGTAGAAAATGCGCTATATAAGTTCAGTCCATTTACCATTTATTTCAGGTTGTACACGGTTGTTCATATTATTCCTTATTTTTGTAAAATGATAGTTTGTAAATGTATGTATTTTCATATAATTTTACTTGCGTTATACTAAAATGAAGAGAAAAATTAGGATTTTGACACCCTGAATTTTGCATTTCATAAATTCATCTCACGGACACAGATTGGACCCTTTGGCGGGACGGTTTTGGCCCACAGGTCGTATGTTTGACACCCCTGTCTTAGCTCCAGTAGAGTCTGCTTGCCATTATCAGTGCCTACTGTATAAGGGCTGCCTTCTCCACTCTGCTTTCATCCCACATCCTCTGAGGGAGGTTCAGTGTTCCACCAAAGGGCGCAGCGATAGAAAAGGCAGCACACAGAAGCTTGACTGCACTTTTAAGAATCATATATATATATACACATATACAGTACAGCTACAACAAAGCTACACATTCAAGTCTTCCCAGCAGCCTCAGCTCCAACAGACGCTCAACAAAACAGTGTCAAAGAAGATGAAGCACATCTTAAATTTCACACTTTGCTGTCCGACAACCTGAGCAGGAAACTTTACAACCCATTTGTCTCCCCCATCACCTCAGTTCTGGCGACGTTATAATAACACGCTCACTCAAGCTGACAACTTTCACACTTTCATTTTCGCTCGGAAATATACACACTCCCGAGATACGAGGTGCATGGAAAGGGGCGGATGCAGCAGCCAAATGGATGTGTAGCACCCACACAGACAGGAAATTAAAAATGACGAGAAATGATAACAGCAGATGTGTTTGTGAAGAGTGCAGGCCTAATTGCAGTAAATGTTAAAAGGTCTAACATATCCAGAAAACACGGGAGACTGGAGCTACAAGATCACACCTTCAAACGCCTGATTAATGGGCAAATTATTCTGAAAAGGATTCACCTTGTTATGAATAAGAAAACCATTAGAAAAAAGTAACTAATTCTCATCAATTTGAACTGTTGGTTTCTTTTATTTAACATGCAACTCCTTTCAAAAGATGACTGAGTTATTACCAAACTAATAATCCGGTTGACTGTGCGATTGGGGACCCTTTGTCAGGCAAGTGACTATTTTTGGTAATTTCTGCACAAATTACAAGACAATGACAGAGACAGCTACAGTGAGGCAACAGTCTCAGGTCCAATGTGGTCTACAGGGTCTGGAAGGTCCACCTCTGCATGAACAGTGAGTGTACCTGCTTTGTTAGGTACCATGAAGTAATGGTACTAATGTAAGGAATGTTGTTCAAAGGGATAATGTGGATGTGGACAGGGGTCTGGATCAGCACTGATGTTGGTCTAATGTTCTAAAAATGTTGTTCTAATGTTCTAAAATACCCGTTCCTTTCACATTACATGTGTTTTTCTTTTATTTTTTATATATACTTTTTGGATGTTTGTTTTTGCCATTTATGGGCAAGGAACCAGATATTGTCACTTTATTGACCTTGACTTTCTACATGACAATAAAAGATTTTGTAAAATTCACAAACGTAATAAAGTCTTGTTATGTCCTCCAATAACCCACTGACGTTGAAATTTTGAATTTCAAAGTATTTCTATGAGTGAACTATAAAGGCTTAAGACTGCACATTGTCAAATGAACTGAACCTTTTGAATAATGTATTTCGCTCCTGGCCTGTGGTGACACTGCATCAAGAATAAATGCAGAAGACAGGATAAACAATGAGAAAAACTCACTCACTGGTTAATGCAGGGTAACTTCTGTTTCCACCACAAGAAAACAAAACATGAAGCTGCATCCAATTATACACACGTGTTTGTTTAAGTTGTGTTTACCCACAATGCCCTGCAATGTAGTCCACTTCCTGCATTTGGTTCATATGAAGTGAACTGAGACCTAAGTTTTAAGGTGGTTTTTAGCTGCACTTCTCTGATCCACATCAGAATGTGACTGGGCATTCACACCTCTCAAAACGAACTGAACTATCCAAGCAAACGAATGAATGCATCCTAAGAAAAGAACTACACAAACTGGGAAGTGCCTGTACTCATATCCCAGTACATCTCCAATACTAAATTCACTGTGTTGCCATAAAGCGTCGAGGCAATTTCAAAACAAACATTATGAACCTAACAAAAAAAGATGGCTGATTTTGAAGTTCCACTTATTTCTAGAGAGTCCAAAAACTTCAATATTACGGAGAGACTTTCTATTTTCCAAGAGGATTAGTTACTCTCAGTGAACTTCCCTTTGTGGATGAATAAAATTGATCTCATATTTATCTAAGAAAATTAAAAATAGGCAACAGATACTGCTCATGTTTGTCTGTATCTGCCAGCCAGTCAAGTTATATTTTAAATCCACATCTGCTCAGACTCGTGTATGTAGTGAAGACTTTAATAAAAGAGTAATTCAATAAAATGCAACGCACATACTTTTGGGTAAAATAGAAGTCCTTACTTTGTTCTATCTAGGATTCCAGTGTAGTGCTACAGACAAGGGATGTAATGATTACCGGTATAACGATAAACCGCGGTAAAATTGCCAACGGTTGGTATTACCGTTTAACTTCGAATTATCATGATAACCGTGTTCGATTACCACACTTTTAGGGGAAAAAACCCTATGTAAAGATCTGCTTTTATGTCAAATATTTGAGTATAGTTTTAATTTATTACGATTTTAATTTTATATACCTAATATTTGGAACCAATATTCACTTTTAAAGTCTTGGAAAAGGTTCGTTAAGTATCTTTGTGTTATTTATACAATAAAGTATATACATTTTTCAAATCGGATTTAATATTTTTTTGGTATGTTTTCTGGCCTTTTATGTTTTTATAGTAGGTTAAAGTGAGAAAAAATTATAGAGAGATGAGATAGATGAAGTTGTGCTGAACAAAAAGGATACCAAACATGGTTATAGTAAACATTTGTTTATAAAGTATATAAAGGCAAAATCAAAAGTACTGAAAAACTGACAAAATAGGCTCAGACCACTAAGGATTAATATTTGAATGTTTCTGCCGACAGAAAGTGCATTGTACTGATTTTTTTTTTTTTTGGTTAAACTTGGTTAAATTATTTCAGTGTGTGTATAAGTACTTTTTGAACATTTTGAGCACAATTTCAACAATACCGCGAAAGTAATGATAACTGTGATAATTTTGGTCACAATAACCGTGATATGAAATTTGCAAATCGTTACATCCCTACTTCAGACTATAGTGAATAATGGATAGAAAAGCCTTTCACCGTATATTATGATGTGACGGTGAAACTGACCTTTGACCTATAGGATATTACATTAAAAAAACAATCCATCTCTGAGTCCAAGTGAATGTTTCAGCAGCCTGAAAACACAATACATATAGTCCTGCTTGTAGCTGGTTTTTGAACTATCTTAAATTCCCAACACATGGGGAGGTAAAGGAATGCATCTTACTTAAAAACCCACGCATATATCTTGTACGATGTACTGATTTTGCTGCAGCTCCTACCAGAAAGAAAATAATGTATTCAAAACCCTACAGACTTTTACACAAAGGGTGTGAGACAATAAAAACAACTTTAAAGTGCAAAATATTCGCCCACAGATATTTTGTATCACAATTCACACTGGTGGGGATGTGAGTTTGCAACAGTTGCAACACCTATTCAATACAAGATTCTAACACATTCACAATAGGCTGTTCGACAAAAGCAGTGATGGATTGAACATCACCTGAAACCTTATCTGCAGCCTGGGTGTCTCCAGTCTGTCTGACCCAGCCTCCTCTGGGTCTGTGTCCCAGACACAACACAAGCTGATTCACATAACATCCATGTTCCCTCACTATCCTGATAGTCTACATTTGTCAGAGTTTCTACACACATTGTCCTTCACTTCATAATCTTTATCATTTATATCAGGGGTATCAAACATGTGGCCCAGGGGCCAAAACCGGCCCGCCAGAGGGTCCAATCCGGCCCGCAGGATGAATTAGTGAAATACAAAAATTACACTGAAGATATTAACAATCAAGGATGTAAAAAAAAAATTAGTTCAATTCCATCTGAAGTGGGTTAGACCAGTAAAATACTATCATAATAAAGTATAAATAACGAAAACCACATATTTTTCTCTTTGTTTTAGTGTAAAAAAAAAGTAAAATTACACAAAAATGTTAACATTTACAGACTAGCCTCTTACAAAAAATGTGAAAAACCCTGAACAAATATGAACAACCTGAAATGTCTTAAGAGATTTAAGAGTAATTTTTCCAATATTCTGTCTGTTATGAAATGTTTTGTGCATTTGTAGATCCGCTGTGATCTGTACGTTGTAATGAACATGTAAAAATGAGAAGTTGAGGCCAAATAATGGCATAAATTATTAAAATTGCACTTTTTTTCTTAATAAATTTCATTTTGGTCATGGTTCATGTTTTTCCATATTTTTTTAAAGGATAGTTTGTAGATGCAGAAATTTTGATAATATAATCTTCCTTTTTTCACTCTAAAACATAGAAATTAGACATACAAATTTTGGAATTGATATGATTTATGTATTATTATGTTATTATTTTAATGATCCGGCCCACTGCAGGTCATATTGGGCTTTATATGGCCCCAGAACTAACATGAGTTTGACACCCCTGATTTATATGTTTCACACACACTAACACATCACTTCAATGTGGCTCCAATGTCTGAGTACATCCTTGTCATTGATATGTTTCACACAAACTGATGAAGCCTTTATCTGCACTTTAAAAGCTTGGGAAAATTTACCTTTTTTTTTTTTTTTTTGGCTTTTTGGCTTCAAAGTACTTGCACCCACTGTGGAAGTACTAATAATATAAACAGATATTAAGAATTTAGAAATAACTTATGATGCAACTTTACATATTTCTAGGCTTGCCAAACTTCCCAACAACCTGAAATAAATCTTTTAACGGTGGAACTTTGTATGATATCCTTGCACTCTGGCGATATTTATAAGCAGACCAGAAAAGGTCGACTTGCATTAAATCAATTCAGTGCCAAGTTATGAGCTCAGAGATGAGCACTTGTGTAGACATCTGAGCTTAGATCAGGTGAAGGCTGATTTTAACTGGAGAAGGTCAGTAAATGCTTCTGTTTGTTCTGCGGTTAATTAAAGGAGACAGTAAAGGGATGTTTAAAATACATTAGGAATGACTCTAGTGCATCATACTTAATTCTTAAATGGATTGTTTTTATTTACTAGTCATTGCCAATCCAGATCTACCATTAAAACATGGGTATATTTCTTGTAAGAATGAGGGATTTAGAGGTCATTAGTCAGGTTTCCATCCAAATGTCTCACACATTTTAACCATGCACCAAAAGCATAGTAGGCCTCTGTGGAAAACACTGATAACTATATATTCTTCACGTCCTGGACTTTAGGCGGACAATCCAAGACTTGTGAAAAATCTACAGTTTCACACTGGTATCATGTCTGGATATCTGCTCAATATTAACAACTTTTACAACAAAAGAGTGTTTTTTCTTGCCGATTCCCATCTTTTGTTTGAACACCATTAATCTAAACTACCCTTTTTCTTCTACTTTAGCTCAACCATGTATTTACTTGCTCTCACAGTGTTCATTTGAGTCTCTAAGAACCTTGTACTTACTGGACTAAACCATCAAAAGTGACCAATAAAGCACTTAATTTTTTTTCTACGATTGTGTGGTTGAATTTCCGGTGCTAATATTAGTCTTTGTGAATGGCCTGCAGTGGAAGTTGAACAGAGAACAGAAAATGGAGCAGCGCTGTATTTTCTTGAAAAAGGAAACAACAAGGCAGGAGCAGTTAGTGAACGGCGCCGAGAACAAAACAGACTTTTACATCAGACAGTATCTTAGCAACAGATGTAAGCCTATTGTGCCAAATATGGAGACTGACAGAATTGCTGCTATTAAGCCAAGCCTGGCAGGAGTCAAGGTGCCACAGAGTGTTGTCTAAATCCAGAAGCAGCTATACACCTTCTTCTATTAATCTTAGATTGCTGCTAATGGAACCAGTGCAGAAAAATTATTTTTCTGTGTCAAACAGGAAAATTTCATTAAGGAAGTCTGGCAGACAGCGGAGGATATGATGTGTTTGTTTTTGTTTTTATTTACTTGTTACATGATAAGACAATGGAGTTTATGACTTGTGTTCAGCACCAAAGTGAGTTTATTCTTACTGAACATATCTGGTGTAATTTGAGAACTCATTTTTGCACTTTCACACAGAATACCATGACTTTTGCTTATGAGACGTCACATGACAACGCAGAGGACACATAAAACCTCTCTGATTGTTTGTGCACCCACTGCTTACACCCTTACACACTTCACCTTGTGTGTCAGGCTGTCTAAATGTGTGCTCCTGCTCTACATGTCTGGACTTCTAGAAGTTCTCAACAACAGCTAAGCAGCACGGTGGACACAGTGTATTTCAGGATTGACTCATTAGCAGCAACCAAGGGTGTCAGAGTAGGTGACTGGTGGACTGATGGGTCCAAAAGAGGAGAGGGAGGATGGGGGTTGGCGGGGGAGAAACACATCATGCTGCAAGTGAGTACAAGCAGTCATAAAGAGTAGGCAACAGCCCAGACCTTTCTGCAGGTGGAGAAAACAGCACAAACAAGCTCTGATTTTGTGTTTTTTTTTTTTCTTATTTGTGAAAGGTATTGTATAAATAAATTTGACTTACCAAAAAAAAAAAAAAAAAAAAAAAAAAGTCAAAATTATCATTAAGGTTGTGTATTGGCAAAAATCTAGCGATACAATACAAATCACAATACTAGGATCACGATACAATATATCATGATACTGTTAAAAAAGGCAATTTTTTGTTTGTTTCAATTTAAAAAAAACAAAAGATTATTTCCTGGAAGAATTGAATTACACCCAAAAATATGTACAAATACTAAACACATTTTTATTTGATCAGAACAGGATCTCATGCTATATCACAAAATGTTTCTAATTCTCCTAGTTTTCAAAGGAACTAACATCTGCATCTCTCAGACAATAAAAAGTGCTTTCAGGATGCTTCTATAATAAATAAGATATAAACAATAAAGAAAACCAAAAAAACAAAATTGAACCTCCACAATATCTGCATTTAAATAAATACCTAAAAATATCGATACAGTACTTTTTAATATTGATAAAGTATTGTGAAATGAAATATCGCAATATATTCCAGAACTGATATTTTCTTACAGCCCTAATCATCATAGGTCTGAATGACATAACATTATCAATATGTACCAGTAATAAATGACCTCATGGCCAGGTTGCCCTTTAAAAAAGATCTTAATCTTAATGGGATTTTATCTGGTTAAATTAAAAATCAATACATAGTTAATTTGTAGCAATTGGAAAACTGTTTAATTTAATGTTTGATAGTTTTTGAAGATTAATGACTTGTCACCTGAAAATCTTAACTTTCCATTAAGGTCTGTTTCAGCAGTTTCAAGTCCAATTCAATATTTTGCCAAGTAGTTGTTAAAGTGTCTTCATTGACTCTCTGATGCAACCAAATAACATTCATTTATTCATTTTCTGAACTGCTTAATCCTCTGGAGGACTGCAGGGATCTTGGAGCTAATCCCATCTACCATGAAACCATTTCATCACAGGGTTGACATACACAAACATCCATTCACTCTCACATTCACACCTATGGGTGATTTATATTATCTATACCACATTAAAGCACTGTAAACAGACAAATAAAACAGCTGGCATTGGATATTGGCCAAATGATTCTAATAAACATTAATGTCAACCCAGAATTGTAAGATGGCTGCATCTATAATAAGTAAATAAATGCATTCAATGCAAACTGCTTTGTAAGTGAATAAGTAAATTTTGGTTGTGGAACCAAACCTCCCTCCCTTGCTCATAAACAGATAATGATATCCCTGCATAATGGAGCGTGCTACAAAAAGACACACTAATATCCATCATTTAAGAGTTGCCATTATAATGCACACATCAACCCTGAAGATATTGTACATAGTTTCTGCGTTATTTACCTATGTGCTTTGATAAATAAGGTGTCTGATTCGGAGTAAGGTTTAAAATCAACATTTTTTTTCTTGGTCTATAAAATAGGTCCTTAAAAATGATCAATAATGATTGATATTGACTGACAGAAAATAATTTACTGCATTGTATAACCAGTTCTTTAGGGTCAATCTACATTTTCCCCAAAGGAAAATGAATACATCAATTTCCATTCAATAAACTTACTGGTATCAATAAAATCTAGATTAAATTTATCCAAAATCTGTACCTCATAAGACTTACATTAATGCATTTTAGCACAGAAAACTTTTGTAAACTGAATATGGTTTGCAAAATTTCAATGCATTATTAAACATCAACACTTAAAAAAATAAATAAGACCAAACCAAAATGCAAAACAGTGCATTAATGTGTGTTGATACCACCAACTGTAAACCAGCTGGCAGAACACGGATTGTGAAAATTGATTTTAAGAACCTTCCAGTACATAAAATGTGGTAAATACAGTAAATAAGAATGCATCATGTCTAGAAATATTTCACAGGCGACTGAATCCTGGTGGTCTAACACATCTTTAATGGCTCAACTCAAGCCTGTCCGTCAGTAATGACACTTATATATTCAGAACCCTTCAATTGCCTGCTGCCTGTTTGGATTTGTATCTATGGCAACGGACCAGACAAGTCTGGCTTCAGCAGAACGTCACTGATGAAGCGGTGTGTTATTATAATAATGGCTGGACAAAATGAGACCTGTAGATATACTGTGCATTTGCAAGGATTCTTGATCCATTTCCATTTTTAGATGAGGGTGTAAAATGGAAAAAAAAACTGGGTAGGTAATAGATATATGTATATAGGCGGTTTAGTGTATGAGACAGATTTAACTCAGCGTTTCACCTCCATGTAACACATTTTACTCAGGCTCAGGGTGGTGAGATAGCGGTGAAAGTGGAATAAGAAGTAAAAATGAAGTTCTTCGTCTCACCTTGGCACAGTATGTGACAGACTGGCCTGACCGGATGACGACTGGCTTCTCGCGTCAGAACTGAGCGCCTGCGGACCGAGCCCAGCTCCTGATACGAGTCCAGATGCCAACTGCTGCCGCTCCTCTTCCTCCTCTTCATCCTCAGCCTCTTCGTTGGCTGGTTTGTCCTTTCCTCGACCCTCGCTCTCATTGTCACTCTCCTCGCCAAGGATGTCATCCACCTGTTTGTGGAAAAAGAGCTAATGTTTTAAGATTTGGACAGAAATATCTTAGGGAGTCTGGTCAAGTCTTAACATTCTGCTGCGCACACTTATGTTCTTTATTCGATACCACAAAATATCACACTGTACGACTCTCAAGCAGGTGTAGGGATCACAAAGTAACTCATAATATGATACTATTTCATCACAATATATAATAAATAAAAGTAGCTGGATTAAACTAATGCAAATGTCATGTTTCTCTCACTCTTTCTACATCATTTAAAGGGGTTCCATGTAGTATTAATATTCCAAACTCCTACCAGCAGAACAAACTAAGAACTACCAAAACCACAGACTCACTGATAAATAGGGGTGTAAGAAAATATCGGTTCGGCAATATATCGCGATATTTCACTTCACAATACTGTATCGATATTTTTAGGTATTTATTCAAATGCAGATATTGTGGAGGTTCTTTTTTGGTTTTCTTTTTTGCTTATATTTTATTTATTATTTCTTACTTATTTAATTTTATGAAATGATGTTAGTTCCTTTGCTGGGATTGCACAAAAATAATGTTCTGATGTTAGTTATGAACTTTTAGAATATGAACATTTGAGCAGGATCTTAAACTGTAATGTCTGTAAAACATAATTTAAGTTTTAACACAGGAAAATGTTGTGATATAGCATTCATCCTGTTCTGATCAAATAAAAATGTCTTTAGTATTTGTGCATATTTCTGATGCAATTCATCAAGGAAATAATCATTAAAAAAAGAAACAAACAAAAAAATATCCTTTTTAACAGTATCATGATATATCGTAATATATCGTATCGTGATCCTAGTATTGTGATTTGTATCATATCATCAGATTCTTGCCAATACACAACCCTTCTGATAAACAAATAATATACAAAGCTCATCGTTTACACACATCTGTATTATGTTATCATCAAATTTTCACCTTCAGACAAAAACTCAAAGTCTGTTATTTTAAGTCAGGGCAAAATAATAAAATAACTTAGAATCTTCATTTGGTTCTTCAGCTGATAGTTTACATTGTAGCTCTGTTAGCCTAGCTTGGTTTTTAGACAGAAAATAGACAGTAAAACCACAAATCACCTCTGTTTTCTGTACAGTTTATGTTGTCAATAGCAGCACTAACGAACTGTGTGGAATCATCACAGTTTAGTCTGATTTATGGATAAACAGACTCATAGTCAAACTCATCCATGTAGAAGAAAACACCCCAACTCCATTCTTGTTTATTTGGAGCTGTGTCCAGTGGTGACAACAACAGCAGCAGTGCATCTAACTTTAATCACTTTGTCACCTTCTTTGACTCTAAAAGTTGTTTCTTTGTGACTTTCATCTCAATTTGCCACTTTCTGAATGCACCATAGTGTTCGTTTTCACCATGGGAGACTGGCAGAGTGACTCACTGCTGCTCACATAAAACCACTGGTCCATCGGTGTGAATAGATTTACTTCAAATCTCTACAATCCAATAGAATTGCATCTTTGGCCGAACTTCAGAGATCTTTATTCTAAATACTAATATTTTTTTAATATTTGAAAGTAGAATTACTACATATTGCCCCTTTAAAGCAGTGTTTTAATGGTTGTGGTATCACCTGCTCCTGCTGTGTTTTAACAACAACTGTGTGAAGAAACAGCATCAAAAAATAGTTTTCTTCAGTGTGGAGGCTAATAAAGAGCTTTTCTTCTTCCTAGAGTTGTGTCCTGGTGTGTTTTGTTCTACCATGGGTGTATGGTGTGATATTGGCTTAAAATGAACAGAATAAGCCTCACATAGAGTCTTAGTTTTAGATTTACAACTTGTATATCCATTTTTCCCAATGGTTTTCAATAAAATGACTGATATTTTGTGCTGGTGTATTGTAGCATACAGTATGCTGCCTATTTTGTTCCACTCCTACTCTCAAGGGCAAACAGTATTACTTTATTTCCTTTCATTCAATACATTTTCTTATTCTGTTATTCAATATGAGACCTCCAAAGTTCGACCTTTTATCTTGTATATGTAGGAAAAAATTAAAACTAAATAATGAAATTTTCAACTGAAGGTTCAAGCATCATTATGACTGTTCCCTTGATACTCTGAGATTCCACCTGAGCTTCTAATTATATTATGGAAATGGTCCTCAGTCTATAAATAATTTGCTTATACAGTGTGTTGTACTATAAGCTTAGAAAGATGATTTAAATTAAAATATCTCACATTATCCAATCTGATAAAAACCCAGAACCCTATTAGAAGTCACAAAGTTGGAGCATTGTACTGGGTGATACACTGAGGGATTGATTTATTTTGTCTGTCTTGCAGCGGAATAATATTTGACATGGCTAATAAACTCATTGTAATACATTTTTACCATGAGGAAACTAGAGCTAATCACAACAAAGGTAATCTGTCCAGTGAGGAAACCCTGTTGAAAAGTGAAGACATTACTGTCAGCTGCACCAGCACTTCATAACATGTAGTGCCCCAAGGTTACAGACACTTTAGAGCTGGTTAGCCCGCAGACAGCCATCAGATCAATGGAAATCTCAGGTGAAACCTGTGTCACAGCAAATATGCACCCTCTCATTAGCAGCGTGTGGCAGAAAGAACACTGGGATTAATGGAGGAGGACATTCTCTTGAGGCTACCGCCAGGATCATTAGTGGCATCAGGCCAGGCTTATTAAAGCCCAGTTGTGGGGTCTTTGGGTGGCCACAGAGCGCTTCTGGATAGGTAGAAGGTAAACCCACCTCAGGCAAAGCCGCAATGGAGAAACAAATAAACAACCTCCCAACATGTCAGGTCAGTGTTTTTCCTCAATCAGATTTGAATGAGAATGACCCCAAAGGGAAGCAATTTATGAGGTTGGACACAACTGAGATGCTGCAATAGGTGTGTTTGGTTTCTTCTTTCAGTAACATAAAGTTTAAGATTTCATCCTAACACAAATTGCTTCCCCACCTCCAACTGAAATGCCTCTCCTCCCATTTTCCAATTATTGTCTCCCACCAGTGCTAACAATGACCTTTTTTTGGTGTTGCTGCAAAGGACTTGGAAAAAAAAAAGTCTATTATCCTGTCAGTACAACTATAACATCTAAGCTACTATAAAGAGAAAATACACAAAATGGAAAAGAATGTACACCAACATAAGACAGCAGAGGTTTGTACATTATTATGATGCAACAGCCAAAAGCTGATAAGCTGAATATGGAGTGTAAAAACCAAAAAGAAAATTAGCCAGTTCCTACACACCAGTACCAGTGGTGAAGGCCCAGTTAAATCCTATTTGTTCAATGTGACTGTCTCTAAGACTTAACGCTACGTTCATGTGGAATTCATGAGTTTGTTGTAGCATGGGGTTGTGTATTCAAAATATATTCAGTATGACCAATTAAAATGAAAAGAATCAGTACTGAATAAATGAGGTCAATAACATGGCATATGCATCCATATGTTTATGTACCGCCTTAAAACTGCTTCTAATGTTGGGTTTCTTTGTAAATTTACACAGTATATGCTTCTTACACTTGTTTTCTTTGACGCCCCCGGTAAACTCATGTTCTATATCACAACAATACTATGAAATGTGTGTGATTCTCTCAGGCAAATTTAAAATGCACACTTATGGAAAGAGGCCATGAAGCGCTTCTTGTCTGCTACCCTTGTGAACTTCATGATTTGGCAGCGGGTGAGCGTTAATCCCTCATTGGCTTAGTGGGAACTTGCCTCAAAGTCTTTGAGTCTGAGCGTGGACACTGATTGAGCCATAGACTTAAAAGTGAGTTGAACTTTGACATTCTGCAAAAGTAGGTCTGTGTGCCGGCAGCGGTACAGGAAAGAGAAATAACACAAGTGGTCTGTTTCTATTACTGCATGTCTTTGTCGGTATAAAAGTAGCAGCGAAAGCCCAAAATACATGCTCTGTGGATGAAACGGAGCACTTCCTCTCTTCTACAGCTGCCACTGTACTGCAGATGGAGTGTAAAGTATACGATCTGATCGCTAGCCTTTAAAAACCAATCTACAGTTCGCCGTGTCACGAAAGGTTTCGTGCCCCAAGCAGAAACAGAACCATTAACAATCCCCTCCAAAAGCAAAGGCAAACTTCACACGGCACCCCCTCCCCGCCTGTAACCGAAGGCCAAGCGAAAGGCATACCATGAAACTTTTCAAAGCACAGCACAGCTCCCCCTCAAAGCCAGTTTAGGGTCGCGCTAATGGTCTCATCACTGCGAGCTGCAAGTACAGATAATATGAGTGTGATTCCAGGGGGCAGGATTTATTCTCGGCTAAATGCAGTTACTGCATTTAAATTCTTACCTGAATAAGTGCAAAAAGAGGCCAAGCATTTACACAAATACTTAGGACTCCAGGCTCAGATTGTATGAGTATTTTACTTGTATTTGCAGCCACGTGTGCAAACTGTAAGTAGTATTTAAAATCCAACTCATACACCCTCAGTTTTCAGCAAGAATGTTGAAAACAGGATATAGACATAATACATGCCCATTAATATTATAAATTTAATAATATTCTGGATTTGACTGGTGTCATGTAGACAACATTTTCAGCTCAGGAATTCCAAATCAGGCCTTTTAGCGAATGGAGTATTTTCTGATTCAGACGTGGAATATGGCAATATTTTTCCAACTATATGCAGATTCTTTTGACATGCATACAGCATTGTCAGAAAATGATTTTAGTTGTGCATTTTACTGCAGGTTGCAACACAAAGCCCTGTTTATGCTAAACATCTTCTCTGGTGGAGACGGATGCTTTGAAGGGGTCATATTTTGCTAAACCCACTTTTATTAATCTTTGGTACATTTATTTGTGCATTTGGACCCTTATAGTTCATAAAGTTTGAATTTGAACCCTCCAGGTGCTGCAAAGCTGTCTTTATATTCATTTTGGTAAAAATCGAGTGGATCTCTACAACCTGTTTAAATTCCTTCTTAATTTGTTACATCTATAACTAGTTATGTCACAACATTTGCACATATAAGGTCAAGACTTCCGGAAAACACTTCTCCGAGTATGACATAATTGTTTGTCAGCAGCAGTGGTTGTAGTCCATACAGACAATATGTCCAAACTTCGAGCCAATTAGCTAAAATGTTCAGTTGTTGGTTGAACAGGAAAGAGCAGCACAGAAAACAACCTGGAGGGGGTGGGACATGAAGTGGCTTATTTGCATTTAAAGGACCAGCGCTCAAAACGACCTTTCTGGTGTCATTACTCAGAAATAGGGTTGAAGATGGACCTGTGGAGTTTAATTAATGAAGAATTCAGACCTAAGCATAGCATTTACAGTTCATGTAGACCACAAGGAAATGTTTTAAAATGCATAATTCCATTTTAAAAAAGTCAAATATCACTCCTTTAAAGAAACATCCACATTTCTGGTCAGAAAAGGAAACACCCCCACACATAAACAGGGTTATGGATGTCAGTAAACACTGGAAAGCAAACCTTTTCAAGGGGTTTGAAGCAACAAAAGAGGGAGGTTGAAAAACTTAGAAAAACAAAGGGATATGAAGGGCTGTATTTAAAGAGGAATAATAGAGGGATATTTATTTTCACTGGCCATAGAAACAGCTTATTTGTAATATTGTCTTGCAAGCACATCTGCTGCTTGGAAAAGGTATCAATAAGTTGTTTTCAAGCCCATTATTCCCCAAACTTTACAATAAGACTGTATACTAAATGCCTCAAAAACAGTTTTGATTTTCCTTTGTCAATACTGTTTACCTTTGGTACAAAAACAGATGAAAAATACTGATTGAAGACCCTGTATCACAATAAAAGGCTACAGACTATAACAGAATAAAACATTACAATTAAAAAAAAAAAAAAAAAAAAAAAAAAAATTAAAAAACAAATGAAGAAATAATTTATATGCTTTAAATTTGGTTTTTCAGTTTGGATTCAATTTTATTGGGTGCATAAATGGTTTTAATTTAGTTTTATGGTATGTAATTGACTAATTTCAGTGTTGTTTCTATTTTAACTATAGTAAAAAAACTAACTAGAAAACTAGAAAAAAAACACTAAAAAACCAAAAACAAAAACTGAAGTAGAAAAATCATCAAGTTTTTCCTATTTTGTTGAATAAGGAAAGCCCAATTTATATAGAGCAGCTGAAAAATGACAAAAATATCACATATTGTGTAATACCATTTCATTCATTATCATTTTATACAAACATAAATATATAGATACATTTTAGTTTGTTGTATATCTCAAAATTGGCTTCTTTAGTTTTGAAATTATTTTTGCAATGATAGTGTTAGTCTTAAATTTAGTTAATTTTTTTGTGAATAATTGTAGAATTCTGTGACAAAATTAATTTAAGGGATGAAAACAAAATCCTAAGACTATCCAATCACAGTTAGAAACAGTAAACAGTGCTGAGCTTCAAAAAATTATTTACAGGCACAGCTTCACTTTAGATCCAACATCAATGTCTCGGTACATTAACTCAGAAAAGACCTTTTACCGGCGAGAAAAATTCAGTAAAGTAGAAAGCCTCAGTGAGAGCATGACACATTTTCACGAAGCCTGCAAATTCAGTTCTGTTTGCCTGGACCAGTTTGTTTGTGAAGGCTCATTGTACAAGGAGCTTGTGTCTTTGGCAGACTGAAGACTGCACTGACGAGACATTTACATAGCAAATTCCCATTGCAGGGGGATTACACAAGCTTTATTCACTGTCAAAATTACTGACTTCATCTGCGCAAGGTAGTCAGAGGTTGTAATAGGGCGAGCTGTTGATTGGGGAGTCGTGCAGGACCACTGGCAGGTCATTTCATGTGGGTGAAGGTGAAGATAAAGGCTTTGCATTTATAAAGGAAGGCTCACCTGATGCCCTGGAGGATGGGAAATTTGTGTAGATATATAAGAGGGGACGTGGGCGTAAAGAGGTGATACAATACTATGAAATCAAGTCACAATGGAGAGTTAAGAAAGAAGTAAAAAGGTGATGAGAATAAAGAAGCTGAGTTTAAAGCAGATTAAATAAATTCATCAATAATGAATTAAGGCTGAAACCTAAATAATTTAAAAAGCAACCTAGTTGTTTGTATTCAGGTGAATTAAATCTTTCTGCATTGTGGAGACCTCCTAGCACTAAGGTGTTTTAATTAAGAAAAAGCTTTCATTGCACCCTTCAAGTGTCTTTTGTACAGGGAAAAACGTGAAAGTAAACGTGAAAAACCTAAGAATCAAGCCGTGTTTCAGCCACACTTTCGAAACTAAACTTCATTCCACAGGACATTTGACAACATTTGATTTGATTCGACTTCAAATTCCAAAATGATTATCATTTTGTTTCTCATCTGCTCTTTTATGATACTTTTTTGGTGTGTAATTCTGTTGAGAAAAATGTTGCCTTCACTTTGAGATTATGTCTACAGAGAAGTATGGTGTTGAATATGATCAGAAAAGTATGATGACTTTGAGAAGTTGAGGCAGATAAACAGCAAAGGCATTATGGTCTGTCATAGCAAATATTTCTCACAAGCAATGATGCAACAACTGGCCAACACATGTCATCTCCCCTCAACCTCTCACAAAGCTAGCACTGCATTAGCAACATCCCTCATTCACTCATTCATTTATTCATTTTCCGAACTGCTTGATCTTTGAGGGGATGCTGGAATCTATCCCAAATAGGAAAAAAAGTTGGAAAGCAACTGAAACTAGTGCCCTGAAAAATACAGTACAGAGATGGTTACCATTTATGCAGCCATTTTAAACCCATAAAGATGCAGTGTTAGTTTTGTGGTAGTTCCCAAATACATTTTTCCTCTAGATTTCACCTTTCTTAAATGATTTATTACCATTTATTATAATACTATCCTCTATATTTGATGTTTTTTCAATGAAAACTATGTATTTTCTTGTTTTTAATTTACTGATCTGGTAGATGTTCATAGAAGCTTAGATTAAAGTTGAGGGTTATTATATTAAAGACAGACAACACCGAAGAAAAAGTAACTTTTTCAGCAAAGACATCAATAAATGAACATAAAAACAAGTGTCTCCATCCACTGTCATTGATCCAACTCCATGGGTTTTACTGGTGAATCAATGTTGTAGAAGATGATGGTGTTTCTATGTTCACTACAGAGCCTCTGAACGTCCAAATGAGTCATATCTGATGACCATGAAAAGATGAATAACTGCATTTTTCACCATTTATTTACGTGTATTGATAGGTTTTGGATTAATGGTTTAGAAGTTATTAAATATTTTTAGATCAGTAGATGGTTTTGGTCCCCAATTGCTGTGTGAGTCTTTATGTGTTAAGATTCCCAAAGAGTTTTGACACAAATGCAGATTACTAATGCAAGCTAGCATTAAACTAGCTTTCTTTTTTCTAGAAGAAAGTTTGACACCAAACACCTCCTGCTCACGAAGAGTTCTTAATGAGAGAAGTTATTAAGTGCATTTGAGGTGTGAAGTTTCACATCAAATCACAGCGAATTCAGTGATGACTCTGCAGCTGTGGTCTTAACTATGAGTGTAAGGAAATATCGGTTCTGCAATATATCGCGATATTTCATTTCACAATACTGTATCGATATTAAAAAGTACTGTATCGATATTTTTAGGTATTTTTTTTGTTTTTATTTTTGTTTGCATCTTATTTATTATTATTTAACACTCTTTTATTCAATAATGTTAGTTCCTTTGTTGGGATTGAACTAAAATAATGTTCTGATGTTAGTTCTGAACTGATAGAATATGAAAATTTGAACAGGATCTTAAACCGTAATGTCTGTAAAACAGAATTTTAGTTTGAACACAGGAACATTTTGTGATATAGCATTCGATCCTGTTGGGATCAAATAAAAATGTGTTTAGTATTTGTGCAGATTTCTGGTGTAATTCAATTCTTTAAGTAAATAATTATTTAAAAAAAGAAACAAACAAAAAATTGCTTTTGTAACAGTATCATGATATATCGTATCATGATTTGTATCGTATCGCCAGATTCTTGCCACTACACAGCCCTAGTCTTAACCAGTACTGAATTTAATCATGAGTCTTCTATGCCTGAGACCGTGACCAGACTGAGTAGAAATATTTCTGTGATGAGACAAAGATGTTCAAAACTCTGTGTTACGACCAGAATCAAGACCAAGACAATTTCTAGTACCACAACACTACCAAAATGACCAGCGTCTAATTAATTCAAATGAATGTTTTCTCCAATTTTTAAGAAATTCCTTCCAGTTTTTACTGAGGTATCACTTTCTTAAAGGTGCTGGAGACTTTCGTGACCAATTTTTCATCAAATGTGTAAAACCTCAGTCATATCCTAAATATCACAAATCTGTAAGTCTTTCTGTGATTACTCACCTGAATCTCTTGCATTTCGGTGAACAATTTCAAAGTGCCATCCACTATAAACAAACCATGTGTTTACAAATCGACCTGGGACGTCACTCAGGCATCTTTGGAATTTTGTCGTGATGTGCATTGTGGGAAACGGAGGTTCGCGCAGCCACCTGACAGCGGCAGCGCGACCATATGATATTAAATGGATGAAACAAACACGCGGAAACGGCTGGAGGAATATGCATAGAAGGAAGGGAGTTCCTGCTGTTTCCGATCGTGTCTGTTCCAGCCGCCGCTGTAAGGCGGCTGCGCGAGCCTTTGCTTCCCACAATGCATGTCGCAACAAAATTCCGAAGATGCCTGAGTGACCTCCTGGTTCCTTTGTAAAAACATGGACTGTTTATGGTGGATGGCACTTCGAAATTGTTCACTGTAATGCAAGAGATTCAGGTGAGTAATCACAGAAAGACTTACAGATTTGTGTTACTTAGGCTATGACTGACGTTTTACAGATTTGATGAAAAATTGGTCATAAAAGTCTCCAGCACCTCTAAGGATGGGACACATGGACAACATGCAAACATAACACCTCTTTAAGAATTAAGATGCAATGAGTGGAAAAGTAGACTGCAGAACTGTTGGAATGGAATTTTTTTGTTGGCTCAGGATCTCATCAAAAGCCATATTCTGTTGAGGTTCCTGAGTAACAAGCAGGTTCCATTCTGACAGAAACTATTCCAGTTTCCATCTTCCTTCAGTCGGTGCTTACTCCTACATGATAGGAAGCTACAGAGAATACAGCGGTCTTCAGAAACATCTTAGGCGGCTCAGCAAACAGGAAGATATTGTCTTCTCTTCACTGTTGTATCAGCAAGATGTGCTAAACTGCAGCTGACGTTAGCCAAGGGGAGTTACATAAGGGCGAAGTGAAAACACTGCTTTGCAAAGGAGCACGAAACACTTCAGAGAATTCATTCACAGACTTCACATGTCAGAGCGTTTTTCCATCAATGATCTGCTCCCTTCAATCTGCATGGTTTAAAAAAAAAATCCTATTCTTGCGGGACAGATTCTAAAGTTTTAAACCAAAACTGGACATTTTGTCTGACGACTGAAGATATTTCTGTAAGGCGGCCAAAGCCTACGTGCAAATGGAAAGCAGAGCAGAGGGAGCACAGTATTCATAGCAACAGGGTTCAGGGACAGATGATGGAGTCTGGTTTGGATGATGGAGAGCCCTGCCTGGGAGCGGTTATTTGCTGGTTGTGTTGGCATGATTGTTGACTGCTCCTGACCCCATGTAACTGATCTGTTCTAGTGTAACTCACTGCTGCAAACTAGAACTACGAAGTGCAGAATGATTTTCAGCACCATGGACAGCACTACACACACTCATTACTTGCTGCCACTGATCTGAGCTGACATCCTGCCTTTTCTGTGAATAGGAAAAACACGCAAAACACAAGTGGTGAAGGCTTCTGATTAATATAACTTAGTTGTAGAGGCAGAGAAACATGAAAACAAATCCACTTCAAAACCCCATATAAAATCTAGATTAAATTATCTTTTTTTCCATTAGTGCTTGTGTGTAAGACTTAGAAGACTAGGTTTGCATAACAGGAATATAATAGGGCTGTGTGTGATATGATGTCCCGATCTGATCTAAAGATTGGTATCAGCTGCTGATCTGGCATTTTTTAGAAGATCAGATTTAGGCATGAGATTGGGCCTATCTGAACCTGGTTCGGGGGGGGGGGGGGGGGGGGGCAATGCCCTAGTAAACAAAGGGGCCCCTCAAATGAAAGTTTCTGAAGGTAGGGAAAACCAAAATGAGCTGCACAACACCGGGAGACTTAGAGGAATTAGTAAAGCTTCTTAAGTTTCACTTTCAGTTTGTACAGTCGTATGGTCTGTACGTACTCATTGTGGGGTACGTACGGCACAGAATGCACCCTGTATAATCCCTGGATGGACCTGTGCATAGATGCATTATAGCAGGGGGGGCAAACATATGGGACCGTATGGGTCAAAACCGGCCTGCCAAAGGTTCTAATTTGTCCCAAAGTATGAATTTGGAAAGTGCAAAAATTAAGTTATTAAGTCAAAGGTGTCATATTTGTTTTAGTTCCGGTTCCACATTCAGCCCAATTGTGATTTCAAGTGAAATAATAGCATAATAACCTATAAATAATGACTCCAAATTTAAATTTCATAGTAATCGGTATCAGCAAAACAAATCATAAAAAAAATCAGACCGGAAGCAAAAAAATCCAGATCGGGACATCACTAGTGATATGACTAAAACATCACATCCTGATAAAGATCCAGAAAATAAGACACATTTTCTGCAAATAAACAGTTCATATAAAATTAAATGGAAGGTATAGTTCTTATCACATTACAGCTTACAAACTCAACAATATATATACAGTATATATATATTTTGACTGATCATATTTGATCAGATTAAGCTTTAGTATCAAATGAAACATCTGCGCTTCACAGCCTTGATATTTCATCAGAACCTTTTTTAAAGATTCTATCTCACGGATTGACAAATAATGCTTATATCAGACATGGGAAGCTTTGGTGAACGGCGGTTTCACAGTAGAATGAAAGTGCTTGGGTCATAACTACAGACAAACATTTAGCAACAGTTTAAAATCAACAGAAACCTCAACTTCAATTCACTCTTTACAGTTTTTGGTGATTCATGTTAAGACTCCCATCAATGACCAATGTTTCATATGGTGGGTGGAAACATTCCTAATTTTACCATCAGTGGAAAATATGAGGATTATTGAATGTGTTTACATCAGATAGTAAATAATATGAAGTTCGCTTTTACAGTTAAAAAAGTTTTTTGGGCTGACTTTTCACTGCCTGTTTATGGCATTCATATGCAGCACTATTTGGCAACGACATGACAGAACGATGAAGATGGGAACTGGATTACACATTTGTTTGCCAACACCCTGTGCCACAATGTACTGGACTGATAACTCTATCAAAATAATATGACAAAGAGTTCCTTAATAAGCCTCTACATTCTGCAGACTCATGCAGAAGCTTGTCCTGCGCATTCACTCACAAGGTTTATATCTCACCAAGGATACGAGAGATCAATATCTGCTGGAGGACGGAGGGTTGGGATCACAGTGACTGATGACTGAGCTGGATCTCCTGTGATCCCAGGCTTAATGAGCCACGTCCCCGAGGGGCTCCGTGGGATCACGCATGTCAAAGCAACACTGACCAGCGTCAAAATCATCACCCATCCTGATTCTTGAATAATAATCTCTTTGGATTTCATCCCATAACTGCCTTAATTTATCACTTTATTTAACTGTACTACTTTTCATAATGCTTAAAAGGAGCTATGAAAAAAAACCCATAAACCAAGACGAACAAGGCCAATAACAAAAGACTAAAAAAAGCTGAGGGACTGGACTGACAAAAGGACTGTATGACTTGTGAGCACAAAACTGGTGCAATGAGTTAAAAATATTGGTTGTTACTCACAAAGCACTTCCAAAGGGTGGAACCCAATGTGAACTTTTTAAGCAGATAACGTCAATGTTGCACCTCTGTCATTTGCATGGATTTAAGGGAATATTCATACATTTAGCATAAAATCAGCCACTCGCTGTTTGTTGCAAAAATGGTCTTATTCACATAAGATCAGCGTAAATTGCTACAGCCAGTTAGGCTGGTGCAAATACCTTCTGTTGAAAGCTGGTGTTACATGTGCACAAACACACCTCTGACTCACTGTCTCTTTCTGTATCTCTTGGTATCTCCAAACCGAATCAATGATTTATGACATCAAGTACAAAAACTTTCAAATATCGGAGGGATCAGATCAGGATACATGTTATTTCTAAGTTTCGGGTCATGATTGATGATTCGATTGCTTTATTATATATCCATATAGCCTTATCCTGGAGTGTGACAGCTGCAGAACATACAATATTAAAGACCAACAGATCTTGAGTGATTTGCTATAAATATATATAACATAAATTACTGCCGCTGTGCCCTATGTGTAGATATACAGGGTGGGGAAGCAAAATTCACAATGAACATTTAGTTGTTTTCTCTCAGCAGGCACTACGTCAATTGTTTTGAAACCAAACATATATTGATGTCATAATCATACCTAACACTATTATCCATACCTTTTCAGAAACTTTTGCCCATATGAGTAATCAGGAAAGCAAACGTCAAAGAGTGTGTGATTTGCTGAATGCACTCGTCACACCAAAGGAGATTTCAAAAATAGTTGGAGTGTCCATAAAGACTGTTTATAATGGAAAGAAGAGAATGACTATGAGCAAAACTATTACGAGAAAGTCTGGAAGATACTATTAAAGAAGAATGGGAGAAGTTGTCACCCGAATATTTGAGGAACACTTGCGCAAGTTTCAGGAAGCGTGTGAAGGCAGTTATTGAGAAAGAAGGAGGACACATAGAATAAAAACATTTTCTATTATGTCAATTTTCTTATGGCAAATAAATTCCCATGACTTTCAATAAACTAAATGGTCATACACTGTCTTTCAATCCCTGCCTCACAATATTGTAAATTTTGCTTCCCCACCCTGTACAGTCTCTTTTGGAGTTCACAGATGTCTATAAAACCAAAATCAGCCATAATGTTTTTGTAAAAAAACATTAAAAAATATATATATTCAGTAAAGGTCATGATTTTTAAGTCAGACGCTGACCATGTTTCAGACCTTCCTGAATTATATAAATAGCTGAAGCCTATTTTGATGGACATTTTTATTAGATTGCCTTATAGGTGTGAATACTGTGTGAGTGTATTTCTGCTTATTAAAGACAGCCCGTGGAGGGGGTTTTGCTGTTTCTGCAGTTTTAATTGTGGATCTGCCCTGAAGGAAAAGAAGTACTATGGACGGCAAATGATAGTGATGACAGCAGTGACGTGCACCTGATGACAGTATGGGTGTTCTACTAACACAGCCTGTTTTTTGTAGAGTTTAACAATATGTTTCTCTATGGAACCAGGATAACAATTACAGTGAAGTAAAAATATTTCACCTTTGTGAGCGGTAGATGCAGTAGGGGCAAAGGAGCAATCCACAGAGGAAATGAAGGCATGACCCAAGAAGTCATGATGGATAAGGCTGAAATTCAATTCTGATTTCCACAATCCCCCACACTTGAGTTCATTGTCAAACCGGGCCAGTGGCCTCCGGTTATTTTGTATGGTCAGTAGGCTATTTGTTTTAAGTTCAGCAAAAAGGTTGTAAGCAGTCGTAAAAGTCTTGAAAACTCTGGGAAAAAAATGAATATTGTTAAGGTTAAGACGATGTTTTTTGGGTGAGAAAGATGACCTAAAGGCTTTAAACACTTCTGTTAAAGTAAGAGTCTATTAAAGCCCTGGTTGACCTCATGGAGACAGACTGTTCCAAGATAAAAAGGCTCTGGAATCTCAAAACTTTCACCATTATCTTTGCCAAGAACCAAAAGCTAAAAACTGAAGAATGGCAAGAGGTTTTAGTGCAGAGTAAAATCTACTCGTTCTATTAAGTAGATTCCTGTCGGCTTTAATTATTATTGCCTTGATAATTATTCTGAGAACACTTTCCTCTGGTGTGAAGAAAATTCAGTTTCTTCTACTTCATGCTCTCTGTCCTCAGCAACTATCACCACACTGTCAAGCATAAAATGAGTGAAGACATGTTTTTTTTGGTGTTAAAGTAAGACACACAATGTTTAATCATGTTACAACGGAGAGACACTTTTCCACCAACCTTCATGCAGTATATTTACTTTAGATCATGAAATTAGAGAAGCTAAAAAGCCAAAAAAAAAAAAAATCTTTCAGGACCTCTATACAAACAACACAAGGGATGTAACAATATAAAAATTTCATATCACAGTTATTGTGACCAAAAACATCATGGTTATCATTATTATTGCGGTATTGTTGAAATTGTGCTCAAAATGTTCAAAAAGTACTGATACGCACACTGAAATAATTTAACCAAGTTGTATTTTGAAAAAACAAAACAAAACAAAAAAGAAAAAAAACATAAAATAATTGGCACAATGTACCTTCTGTTGGAGAAACGTTCAAATATTAACCCTAGTGGTCTGAGCCTATTTTGTCCATTTTTCAGTACTTTTGACTTTGCCTTTATATACTATATAAACAAATGTTTACTATACCCATGTCTGGGATCTTTTTTTTTCAGCACAACTTCATTTATATCATCTGTCTATTATTTTTTCACTTTAACCTACTATATCAACAAAAAAAGGACAGAAAACACAAAAAAAAAATATAAAATCCGATTTCAAAAATGTATATAATTTATTGCATAAATAACAAAGATGTTTAACAAATCTTTTCAAAGACTTTAAAAGTGAATATTAATTCCAAATATTCGGTATAGAAAATCTAATTTGTAATGAATTAAAACTATACTCAAATTTTTGACATAAAAGCAGATCTTCACATAGGCGTTTTCTCTGGAAAAGTGCAGTAATCAAATACGATTATCATGATAATTAGAATTTAAATGGTAATACTAACCGTCTGAAATTTTACCGCGGTTTATCATTATACCGGTAATCGTTAAATCCCTGAACAACACATTAAAGATAAAATCCATTGCGTGCAGCTCTTACCTTAACTGTTATCTGCTTAGTATTTAAGTGAAAAACATGGTGGTTGTGATAATAGCCGATCATTAATCATTATCATTATATCATCATTCATAAAAATACACTGAGTCTACCTCTAAAACTGACTTTCATTAAAATATATATATATAAAATTGTGGTTTGAAATGAAGTCTCTAACAAATACAAAAGCAATAAGGCCAGAAGCAAGTGTTTTGTTTTGTTTTTTTAAATAGCAAAAGAGAGTTTCTTCTGGCTCAAAGTGTTAGTAAATCTGGTCCTAATAGCCCATAATGTGCTTAACAGAGTCATTTAAAAGAGTCAGTGTTAGAGACGGCATTCTATTCCCCTTATCACACAACCAACCAGGGAACATCAATCTCAAAGAAAGGTCACGCAGCTAGTTTACGGCCGTGATTCTTTGCTGGGCGACACATGTTGCTGCAGGTAAACGGACACATACCGCCATGTTACCACGGGTGACATTTAAGTGTGAGGCTGTCTACCTGTCTCAGATGTGTACCTTACTCCAGCCAATTAAAGCTGCTTCCCTCCATTTGCCCTGGAGATCTAGAGTGTTTAGGAATGTCACAGACTGCCCTTTAGCTAAGGCAGCCTGAGGAGGATGACATTTGGAATACACTATATCTTCAAAGGATCCTCCCTTTGAGTCAGTTTCTTTACTTTTCTATAATACGAAAGCTGTTGGACATGGAATTACGTGGGCTTGCCAAAAGCAAACAGCTGCTTCCAAATTATAGCCTAGCAGTAATTCACTTGGCATTGACTGTGCTGTGCATTAGAGTACAAATGACCAAATTATACCCTGTATTCTATACAAAACAAATACATGTAAAGGCTGCACCAATTCTATGTATGCCAAGTTGTGGATACTATGCATAAAATGAAACAACCCCAACCATTACATTGCAGTTATTAGTGTTATGTCATATATCAGTTATAAAAGCATATGGTATAAAAACATCCTGCCATAATCTAGTTTTTACTGCGTTCTTTTCCGTGTTAATATTAATTGATAAGCTTGGAGCAGCCCAAATTGTTGTTTTAATATTTGCTACCACATTTAGCTGTTCATTAGCCCAGTCCTTGTTATTTGCCAGGTGGATCAGGATTTGCTCTCAGTTTATCAGTTATTATCAGTTGCGTCCTTTTTCTGATTGAATGATTTGAATGAATCTTCATCACTCAAACTTGTTCACCATCTAGTTTTGGCAACCAGAACAGTAGACAGAAAAAAACACATCTAATAAAGTACATTTATCAATTATCTTTATGTTTCCTTAGATTTGTGACTCCATCTATTGACTGGACTATGGTTTAGCTTTGGTACTTTTTTATATTTATTTATTTATTAGCTTTTTTCATTTGAGCAACAAGAAACTCTCTTTTTGACTGTAATTTGTTATTGGCTGATGACTTCATGCACTATTGGAAGTCATGACATCTCTAATTTTTTGGAGAAAGGGTTAACTTTATTAGAGTGGACAAATGAACAATGTCATGTCTTGTTCACAGAAGAGGCAAACCAATATGGAGTACCAAGGCAGACAAAAGGAGTGATTTCTTTTCTTGCTTTGGAAAAAAAAGGAGAAAACCCTTTTTGGGATACACTGATAATTACAAGTGGTGCCAGGCACAACAAACCCCGCCCCTCACACATATTGTAGCTTACTTTGGCATTGATCCAGCTGATGTCATCATGTGTGTGCAGATGTCAGCATATCAGTTGCCAAGTTTGAAGTAAATTGAAACAAAATTGATGTTTTTTATAAACAATGAAAATTTGAAAAATTTTGAAATTTCGCCCGTTACAAGTAAATGGGAGAAGGAAAAAAGATGTAAAAAAATTCATTATACCCCTTGCCTCCCCTTTGGGGGGGTGGGGTAAAAACATGCCAAAAGATTGACCGAACAATGATGAAGTAAACTGAACTGATAAGATATAAGTGGATATGTATTTTCAGTCCTTTTTTCAGTTTGTAATTATTATTTGGAATAAAAAAAAAAAAAACAGTGGTTTGGAACTTCATTTTGGGAAGACAGAAATGATGATGTAGCTGGAGTAGCTGTAGCCATAGTTAGCTAATGTTAGCCAGATGCTAATAGTTGCTATTGGATAAAACAAAGGGAAAATACAGCCTCTGAGCCAACTGAGTCTTGAGTCATAATGTACTGGCTTTGTTCTATTCAGTTGCATAATAGAAAAGACTAATTGTTAAGGCAAAACTTCATGCATGTTGACAAGCAGAGTTCCTACAAGTATATTTCAGAATTTAGAATCAAATAGACGGGTTTTACCTTACTCCACTGAGGAGGTGTTGCATCACAATATAACATAAACAACCAGATGATGAACCAAATGTCATCTCCATAGGTGATGAACTTCATCAGCTTAATGCTCATACATTCTAAATGTCACATTTACACAATAAATGCTGATAATGTAGAGGGAGAGACATCCACAGTGAGCAGTGAACACCTCATTAAACAACTCTATCTTCAACCTTGATAGGAGTATATTAGCAGGAGGGTGGCCTTTAATTAATATGGAAAATTAATGTTCAGTCCAGGCTACCATGACATGTTTTAATAGATAATGGTAATGATTAATAATAACAAAAAATCAGTCTCCTTTTATTGTAAAGGGGTGCAGAGTATTGATACGTTTCTTTAGTAGTTCCTGTACTCTGGACTCCTAACTTCCTACTACTCTGAGTGGTAGAACTATATTGATGAATCCCTCTCATCTCTGTGGGGGAAAATGAATTGCCACATTACCAGCATCATCTCTCAACTTATCCACAACTTGGCATGCTTTGGATACTTATGAGACCTCCACAATTTCAAGATAAAACTGTCTAACTGTAGACAAATCCATCTCACTTGATCGGAGTTTAAGTTCTGTTAAATGTCTGCTGAAAAACTCAAGTACAATTTATCCGAGTGGCTGACAGAAAAACACAAATATATATTTAATACAGTTATCACTAATTCAGATACACAAAAACAAAATGCTGTTCAAACAATGTGTTCATTTCCTTCCTCCGTCTTCCCACCCTGACTCAGGCACAGACGCACAAAATGAACCATGATGCACCATTTCCAGATTAATAATAGCAACACAATTTCCACTTTGCTTCCTGCTGCAGATGTCTTTATGTCTAACAGGCACAATCACAGATGTAATCTTTAAAAGTGCGACCTGCTTTTAGCCACAGCAGCAGCGGCAGCAGAAGCATAAGAACAAACGGATCTGAACCGGTAACAGTCCCGTTTTGCATAGATACTTATTATATCCATGGAGATGTGGAGGACCATTAGCTCATTTATCATTTATCAGAATCTAATATTTCCAAGCAGTTTCCTTAGCTGATTATTGGAAGCAATAACGATCAAAAGCTGGTAAATTATTAAACAGTTACTCAAACTCCATATTTTTCCATAATATAAGTACTTTTAAGAGCTTGTCAAGTCAGTAATTGCTGCAAAATCCATTAAGTCCGGACTTTAATTATACATGAAACTAAATAAAAACACATTAAAGAACAGTAGCAACGTTGCAAGCAGTAGGCCTATTGATTGAGCCCTTACGTTGAGGTAAAGTGTACTCAAGCCTTTTTATTATTCACAGAAGAATTATCTCAATTTTAAAACATTCAGATGATGCTTATTACACAAGGCTTACTGGGTGGTGCTATGACAAAACTGCAGTATTGACATGAAGATATTTTCATGCTCAGACTCTTATCAAACATTACAAAAACTGAGGTGTTGTACAAAATTATTAACTTTTCATAAACAAGATAGCCTTGACCAAAATTAGATTATTTCTCAAGTAAGAATTTGTTATAGTATAGCTGCTGGAAATGGCAAAAACTAAAAATTTACATATTTGGAAACCACTGACAGACATCCTGTTGGCCAGACAGCATAAAATACTAAAATTTTGTCATTTCTGATGTATGCTTTCGAGTATGATAAGCCTCTCAAAATTTCAAATATTTCAGAATATCTATATTTAGATTAAGAAAAAGAGTCCTTACAGTTTCAAGAGCTTGTAACACTGGTTAGTCCCTGATGATAGTACTGGTTTGATAAAAATTGCAGGATTTTCCCTACAATCATAAAACTTAGAACATACTGCACACTTTTAATACCCCTCGACCAGAATGGACAGACAGACAACAAAACAATTACAATACCCCACTGGCCAGACTTGGCCAAGGGGTAAAAACTGTGTTCATTCAGTAATTCATCAACTCTATATTTAACAGGATTTAGTTTTGCATAGACACATTTAGCTCTTTGATCGATGCTACTGGTAGATTTGGAACCCTCCACTGTCACTGTGGAATATGGGTAAAAATACTCTGGATTGTTTGGCAAGTAAATAAATCACACTCTTCTCTGGGGCATCGCTGGCCAGCAGTAATAGTGTCTTGACAAAATAATGCTGGCAGATAAGTCATTTTGGCGGAACATATGTACATGAGGACATGTATTATATGGTAGAAAAGTGAATAAATATTTGCCATTCTTCTGGTAGAGCATAGCGAGACAGCCTGGTCCAGAATATTATTAATTTTACTGGTATTTTAGATGTTTCCACTGAGACATTGTTGACTGTACGTAGTGACTTTGCTGTTGTAACCTTTACTGTTGCAGCTCCAGAAGAAAATGTTTGTATTATTCATATAAAACCTCTCAAATCCTGTTCAGACTTAATTTTTCAACAATGTCTGAATAGAACGTGAAATGCACCATCAGTATGCTTATAATAGTCTTAATTATGTGAAAATGTTTTAATCAAAAAACATCAGATTTCAACAATACCTAAGTCCTCTTGATGCTTTAGAACCTTGAACTTTATTTGACCTTGAAACACTTATAAATACAGCAAATAACAACTACAGGCTTCATCCGTACAGGGCATAAACTAGATACTGAGATTCATACTGTGCATTTATCACTTTCAGACTAATTTGATCAACCAATAGGAGTGCAACTTTAAACCACTGTAACTATGTTAACACAAACTCTCACCAGATGTTAGACTTACATCACCTACATGATAATCAAGCGCTGTTTGATCTCTGTACCTAGAGCAGCTGATGAGAACATCTGCTTAGATAGGACAGATGCAGCAGAAAGACAAATTGTACAAGTTCTTCTTTAACAGCCTGAGGTTTTCTCAAACTTACCCTGGCACCGATTACACTCACTCACATGTGAATAACAAATTTGAGAAGCTGTAGGTTTGTTCTGCTTCATCTTGGTGTTGTGTCAGAGTAACATCATAAATTGTTTGGATTTTAGACTGCCAACATAAAACCTTTTAAGCTTCTGTCTTGATTTTACAAAGCCAGACATGACCATATTTGGACATGAGGGTGGAGTTGGGAAAGAGTGAGGGGTGCGGCTCACTAAGCTAAAGCTACTGCTAACCTATTGAAAACACATATCTACTACACAATGAATGAATGTAGTCAGGGAGTAGAAACATTTCTGTCTGTGTTGATATGGTAACGCTACACAACACATGTAGCAATATACATTTTCAATATATCCACGTAACCAGAAGGACATCAGCTGAATGCTCAACAAAACCAACTTCTGGAAAACACAATCTAAACAAGGGCTTAAACAAGGAAATATCAAACAACTCCACTGGCTCCCCATACCATACCGCATCCAAAAAAAGGTCCTCCTCCTCACCTGTAAGTCCCTCCATAACCTGGCCCCTCCCTATCTCACCGATCTCCTTCAGCAGCACTGCCCCACCCACCACCTCAGATCAGCCAACACCAACCTCCTCACTCCCACCAACAGGACAAAGCACCGGACCTTGGGGGACTGAGCCTTCGCTGCAGCCGCCTCCATCCTATGGAACTCACTCCCACAAAACATCAGGAACTCAGACTCAATACAAAACTTCAAATCACTACTCAAAACTTACCTGTTCAAACTTGCATTTTCTTGAGCCTCTTTCTTTTCTCTCTGTTCTTTTTGTTTTGTTTGTTTGTGAAGCGTCTTTGAGTGTCCAAAAAAGTGCTATATCAGTGTGATGCATTATTATTATTAAAAACAACCTAACAGTCTAAAACCAGCATATATCATGAATAATTTCATATAAAAAAATACTGATATGACAAACTTTGCACTGCTAAGCTGACACTAAGCAGTTCCAACAGTACATTATCCGACAGTGATTACACTGGGTTTCAACTGAATTAGGACCATTTTGCACCGCTAAATCCAAAAATGACATCTGTTTTTCTCAATCAGGTCAGGTTTTTTTGCTAATTTGATTTTGAAAAATTTGATCTTCTCACAAAATTGATTACAGTTTTGTGACTTTATCAGTTGATTTTTTATATACCGGTAGTTCTCACCCAAAATAGGTTTTAAGAGAAAAAAAAAGTCATTTGATCACTTGATTCCTGTTAGGTACAATGGTGTATTCACCGCAGATGTAGCAGAATACGCCAGGCCTATTTTTGCAAGATCTTCTAGTTGAAGCCATTTCATTCACCTGTAATATTAAAAAAACCATTAATCATAAATTGGCAAAAGTAAAATCTTCAGAACTCGTTTATTGCAAGAAATATGAAAGAATTTTGTATCATATGATGTGAAAATCCCATAAATGTAAGCAAAAATGTTAAAAAGCCAATATGTAGCATAGTTCAGAAAGTTGACCTGATTGAGCAAAATGAATGTGATTTTTGGATTCAGCACACCAAAATTATCCTAAATCAGCTCAAAAAACTTCAACAATAAATTTGTTGTTGACCAGTGTTATTTCTCTACTGCTAAAACTAAACTTCATCTTGTCTCTGCCGTTTTCTGATCATAACTTGGTTTTATATGACTGAAGCTAATCCACTGTCTTGTGTTACATTGAAGTGATTCTGACTATAAACTAAATGGCCCAGGGCTTAACAGGTTAAAAACCAGCAGGTAATTTCATGTAACTTCCAAAAAATTAGTTAAAAGTAAGTTTGTTTTTGCATAAAGTAATAATAAAGTTATGCTAACAGACCGGGTATTGTAATAAAGTACTGGAAAAAGTCATGAAACATTTGTGTTACTGACAAATTCATAGACCTATCTTCCAGGAAAAAAAATATGTTCATAATTTGTTAATCAAACAGAAGCTCTAAAAGTCAGACTTTAGGAGCAGATACTAGCAACCACTGACTCTCAAAGGTCAAAATTTAAAGGGTGATTAGCTTTATTATCCCTGCGGGGAAATTTGGCCTTTGAATTTTACCTATAATACACACACGGTGCCTAGCATTAGCATTAGCACATTAGGACATGTGAGCTGCCATTGAAGGTGCTTGGGAACCAACTCCAGATCTTCAGAAGAATTAGCGTATGTGTACCTGATTTTAATAGTCAAAGTGCAAATAATATTAAATCAAACCCCCTACAGTTGTCACAAACAGCGGCTTTTGGACACTTTTGGAACCAGCCTAATGAGGCCTTTCGAGGAACAGGTTGTGGCAGCTTTAAAAGTTGCTGCTCTGGTCCTGCTAATTGTTTTGCATTAGCATAAACTTCATCAACTTGCCGAGGAGGATAGCCTCAAAACATTTCTAACCTAACCAACTTTAATAAGACAGATGTAATCCTCCTCTTTACAACATTAGCTGAATTTTCAAACATCAGAAGACTTTAATCAAACAGCACCTTGAAAGCTTAGAGAAATGAATATTAAATGAAAAGAGAAACGTTAAGTAGCTGTTGGCTTTGGCAATGTTTCTAGGTCAGTCATTTTTAGAAGATATGAGGTGCAGGCCTGCATCTTCTTCAAACATTTAAACAGAGAAGAAAAGGAAAGAACAAAGTGCTTCTTCTAGAGAGGCACAGAGTACTTACATACCTTCAGAATTTAGTTGACTTAATAAAAACAGGGCAAAGGGGGGGCTTTGGAAGGCAGTAAGAGGAGTCAAATTGTCATTCAAAGCGTGACCAATGACACTGACATCGAGATCAATTGCATTTAACTGTTTCGTCAAGATATATAAGCTGTTAATAAGGATTCAGATGTATACTGTGAACTATAATACTAATCTGTATACAGTATTTCCTGAAACAAAACTGAGTCTATTACAAACCAGGTCTTTAATAACAGCAGGTGTCAAGGTCAGAATACAACAGACAGAAGCAGGTTCTCAAATACAGGCTGGAATAAAAAAATAATATGGACAAACTTCTGGCCTGTCATGAAATATGCTACCAATAAAGCATAGTGTTCTCTTTTAAAGGGGCCGCATTTTGCTAAACCCACTTTTATTAGTCTTTGGTACATTTATTTGTGTATCTGGGGACCCTAATAGTTCCAAAAGTTTGAATTTGAACCCTCCAGGTGCTGTAAAGCTATCTTTGTATTCATTCTGGCAGAAATTGAGTGGATTTCTACAACCCACTTTAATTCCTGCTTAATTTGTTATGTTTTATAACTAATTACATCATGACATTTGCACATATAAGGTCAAGACTTCCAAGGAACATTTCTCCAAGTACGCCATAATTGTTTGTCAGCAACAGCGGTTGTAGTCCATACTGAAAATATGTCCAAACTTCGAGCCGATTACCTAAAATGTTCAGATGTTGGTTGTATTACTGAACTCAAGTGGCTGACACTCAACAACCTGGAAGGGGTGGGGTCATTTGCAATTAAAGGGCCAACGCTCAAAGTGACCTTTCTGGTGTCATTACTCAGAAATAGGGTTGAAGATGGACCTGTGGAGTTTAATTAATGAAGAATTCAGACCCAAGCATAGCATTTACAGTTTATGTAGATCACAGGGAAATGTTTTAAAATGCATAATTACATTTTAAAAAGCAAAATATCACTCCTTTAACACACCAAATGTTTAATTTAATGAAATCATAAGGAGTGTTATTGTCTGATCTCTGTCACTGCAGGTGTGTCTTTTTCAGTGAAATAGTTATTGGTCAGTATTTACAAAATAAAAGTTTCGTTTAAGAGCTTTTATTTTGTGATGGTTAAGGAAATGTTGGATTTGTAGAAAAGAGGTTATGAACTAAATAAGATCATTTGTAGTTGTTA